>NC_070645.1:7153185-7195906 GCF_947347685.1 Pleuronectes platessa | reverse complement strand
ATCATGGAAATGTTGACCCCTATGTGCCTGTTCGCAGCCTTTTGCTCATATGCAGGGGCGGACTGGGGGAAAAAAGTGGCCCGGGAGTTTCTGTCAGACCGGCCCACTCAATACACGGCGCGCGGCCCACTAAGTAGCCGCGTTGCCCACTCAATGGATCGCGCGTATCGAACAGTCAGTGGCCTTCTGGGAAAAATACCCATACACTTAACATTATTTTGGATGATTACAAAGAAATTACATCATATATGTATGTTTGTTTTTTAATAACATTTGGATCCACCAATTTGCCTGGATGGACACATGGAATAAAATGATTATTGGCTATTGTAACACTCCAAGGTAGGTATAGTTTGCTAGATGAATATGCTTAACTCTTTGCTAGTATCAGATGGTTATACAAGTATAACTACCAAGCCTTAAGGAATGAATGTCAGCAGAGAAAGACCACACAATAAAGAAACTGGAATCAGTGGGTAGAATTTGTATGAACAATATATTAGAAATGAATAGAACAGAACATACGATGGGGTGTGAACATCAGTGGTATCAGTAGTGTTGCATGCTGGGTGTGTGATTGTTTGTGTGTGTAGGGGTGCTGAAGGTGCATAACAAAACAGTAAGTTACATAACAGAACCTAAACTAGCAGCCCAGGTTCTTTAAGGTCATAAATAAATAAATATATATATATGGTTATAAATAAATATATATATATATATATATATAGATATAAAAAACAATATCAGTATACTCCATACTATAACAGTTTTATTATAAGCCCACTACATGAGTAGTTTTTGCAGCAGCTCACTCTTTTCTGCAACACCGTCAATGATTTTCTCACTGTCCAGCATCTGCAAAACATCTGTTTGAGTAGCCATCAACATAAAAGCCTCCAGGTGCTGTTGAGAGAGTGAGCTCCTGAGCCTGTTTTTTATGTATTTCAGGGTTGAAAAGCTTCGCTCACATGCTACCTGTGTGACAGAGAGGGTAAGCAGGAACCTGTATGCAAGGCCTATGATGTGGTATGCATCTGTCAGGAGGTTGTACTGCTTCAGAACTCGGTAGCAACAGATTGGACAGTCCTTGCAAGATGAGCACTTTTTGTACACTATCTCTGCCTCATCTTCAGCATCCTCTGGCCCGGGTTCTGTTGTCTTTGTTGTGTATTCATCAAATACTGATGACTTCAGCCTATCCCATTGTCGTGCCAGACTTTTGAGTTCGCTCTGTAACTCTGCCTCTGTTGCTCTGTCATCAAATGGCAGCAAACATTTGCTTAGCTCTTGAAGTGCTGCCTCTGGGAAACTTTCGCCGTAGGATATAACCTGGCTGAAGTTTTTTGGGTCCAGAAGTGCCAGATCAGCATACAAAGTGCCATTCTTGAGGAAACGTTGGTGCATGCTTCCTGCGACTGTGTCCATTATTCGATTGTGAACCTCAATCTTGTATGATGCTTCGGCATCTGTCACAGCCTCATCTCGGGACCTCTCTCCAGGCATCGATTTTTTCCTTCTTCCCCGTTTCTGTGGCAGAGTGGTCTCCACCTCCAGCTCAGTCTCCTCACTCTCCTCCCCAATTTTATAGTTGGCCCACTGGATGAATTTGTCGGCTGCTGTCTTGATGCTCTGAAAATCTCTGGTCATTTCTTTCAGCTCTGCTTCTGCAGTCGCAACCATCCGATGAGCTGTCAGGATGTCCATTCCACTGGTTTGAAGATATTTTGAAACTGGTGAAGTGACCTGGAAAATTCGCAGGAAGATCTGAGCTGTTAGTATAGTTTCATACTTTAGAAGCTGGCCGATGTATCCCTGGGCATTTACTCTCGCCGTGGCATTGATGGTCTCTCCATCTTGAATGGCTGAGAGGGTGTGAAGGACATCAAAATACAGGGCCCCGTCTGGCTTTCCAAAAGAGCCAAACACCTTCGTCAGAGCAGCATCTTTGGACCACCAGCGCGTTTCTCCTATAGAGGTGAGACGTCTGCGTCTTGGGTCTTTGCTCTCCTTTTCCCAGATGTTCATCCTCTGGTAGGACTCTCTGAAGAAGACAGCGATGTGGTTCATAAGAGAAAAAAGAGAGCCACTTGCCAGCACACACTGTGTTGTGTCTGTCAGCACAAGATTTAATATGTGTGAATAGCACCACACATGGATTTGTGTTGGGCACTTTTCAGAGAGCAATGCAGAGAAGCCTTTATATTGGCCTTGCATATTGGAGGCCCCATCGGTGGAATTCCCAATACACTGCTTCACATCCAGATCCATGGCCACCAGCACGCCATTCACAAGTTGGGCAAAGTACTGCCCAGTGGAAGCCTCACATCTGGTCACAGCAACTAGTCGCTCATGAACAGTGTCTGTCACATACCGTATGACAACAGAGCACTGATCATGGGCTGTGATGTCCTGTGTGGTGTCGATCTGGACCGAGTACATTCCAGATTTCCGGACTTCAGCAGCGATGGCACTTTTCATGAGGCGTTGAATGGTGGTGATGATGTAGTCGATGGTCGTTTTGGATAGGAGAGTGACAAGGGCACCTCTACCTTTTGTTGAACCAGACTGGTGAATCTGCTTGCTCTTTTCGATGCAGAGAGTGAGGTGTTCCTTGAGACAAACATCATATTTTCCCAGTAAAACTGTTATTTCCAAAAAGTTACCATGGTCAATAGTGTCGTCATCCAGTGTGTATGCTGCCTCTTTCTGCCTGCCTCTGTAGCTCAAACCTCTTTTGCCGATGAGCTTTATTACATCTATAATGCGCTCCAACACTTGTCGCCTTCTGCGGACTTGCTCTCTGTGAAGTGACATCTGAGGTCCCATGAGAAGGTCCTGGATCGTGCTTCTTGAAGATCTGAGAAAATATGCCTCAGCGCAACCTCTGTGTAGTTGGCTCTTCTCATGCTCTTCAACTCTCTGGTGTATGTGTGTGAGGTTGGACATGCCAGTGATGAACGTGCTGCTTTCTGTGTGATTAGCAAAGGCGAGACAAAGGGAACAGAAGAGGGCTTCTTTTTCTTGACTGTATGAAAGCCATTTTCTGTTTGTGCCGTCTTTACAAAAAAAAGCTCTCTGCACTACAGCCTTGTCTGCCTTCTGCTGTGGGTGAAAACGGAAGAAGTGGTCAAATGTGTCTGACTTCGGCCTGGTGAAATAATCAAAATCTTTGCCTTCACTTTCTGTGTCTTCTTGCCCTTGATCATCCCTGTCATCTTGGCCTCGACTTTCTCTATCATCATGGCTGCTATCCCTGTCCTCTTGGCCTTGACTTTCTCTGTCATCCTGGCTGCTATCCCTATCCTCTTGGCCTTGACTTTCTCTGTCATCCTGGCTGATATCCCTATCACTGTCATCTTCAGCCTACGTGAGTGGTAAATAAGGTTTATCATGTTAGTATGTTAAACCATTGACACAACACTATCAGCAAACTACACTTAATAAACATTACATTTAAGTGTACTAAGAATACTTTTTTATAATTAAGTTTCCACTATTGGTTAGTACACTCAATGTGTATTAGATAAATATACTTGAAATGAGTCAAACTATTAAAATATTTAAACACAATTAATCGCAATTTTTGAATGTCCCTATTATTGTAATGCTCTTATCAACATGGAAAAGTGGATTGGCTTGCTTTATGCAAATGTTTTATTTTATTGAAAAACAACATTGCCAAACAGGGCGCTACAAAATATAATTATAAAGTGCACATTTCACAAAGACTCAGCCTATAGTGCAGTCAAACCATGGCTTAATAATTCATTTTTTCAAGTTTGCTGTGAACATCGCCAGGCCTCTTATTTAAGAAACAATGAACCTTAACAGTTAGGTTACCAATAGAAAGTAGACAAGCCTGTTGACCAAAAGGAACGTTAATCTCGCGAGAAAAACATTGACGTCGTTAAAATGGGTTTGCAGCGTCGTTAATAACTCGTTAATCTGACTTTATCTTAATACATCTGCTCAATTGAAATACACTATTTTTGTACTTGGTATATTAAAGTGTTACTTACGGTGTACGTTGTACCCTGGCTCTTATCTTGGCTCTCATGCCCCTGGCTGCTGCTTCCAGCAGCTGAATCATCAATCTAGATAACATATTAACATTTTGTTTAATATGTTGTGAAATGCATGCTATACTTGGCCAAGTCAACGCCTCTACATAACATATTAACAATCTAGATAACATATAAACATTATTTATAATTTTAGATTTTAGCATAACAAACTAGCTGGTTAACTTATTTGTCACAGGTTAATAGAAATTATAAGATTGTCCTATTTACAACTACCACCATGGATAGCTTGCTCATCAATTGTAAGCCAGTGACTACGGCTAACATGTTAAAATAGATAATCTAGATGTTGACAACAACACCAGCTTGCTTATTTTACCAGATCATAACGGTCTATGGGGTTAGGGTTATCTTACCTTTTCACTGTCACCAGTCGGTGGTTTTCCAAAGAAATTTGATATTTTTAAATGTTTTGAGGCACCTTTCTCCAGACATTTTTTCTTTTTATCTCTTAGCTTTTCAGCTCCACCTTTTCGTTTTGGTGCCGACGGCATGCTCTCGCACTCTCCAAAACAACGAAGGCAACGAAGAGCTGGGCCTCATGGGTTGTGCGCATGCGTATAACTGGGTGCCGCGTTGCGTGTATGTATGCAAATCCAAATTCTCTACACTTCGGCTGTGTAAGAACCAATTTAGAGGTGTTTATTAATAAGGTGGAGATCTTTTCTTACTTTGGACTTCCGAAGTCTGTAAAACACATATTAAAAGACACTTAAAAAAAAATCGAAAAATAGTCACCATGAGTGTGAAGACCGATTGCGAGTAGCAGTATAAAAGCAGTCAGTGCGAATAGATAGGTATAGCTCTTGGAGAAAATTACGCTTGTGCCGCTGTTTCAACCATTGTAGGGCTGATGCGATGATGGGCGTGGGCCGGTACATCATAGTGATGGGCCGTTGGATTTATATTTTCGGCCATCGGCCCACCGGGGATGTCCCCGGTATTCCCGATGGCCAGTCCGCCCCTGCTCATATGAAGAAAACAGCAGGAGAATCTCCGCTCAGACGCATTTACAAAAACACCGATATCTCTGGAGCGTTCAGGCGCGGGGTGGTGCAGCAGGCAGGAGGCAGGAGGCAGGAGGCAGGAGGCAGGAGGCAGGAGGCAGGAGACAGGAGGCAGGAGGCAGGAGGCAGGACGTATAAATTCAGCTGCTGAAATCACATGGTTTGGTTTGCCACATACTGACACCCTATCAACAAAAGCTCTCTCGACATGTACGTTCTTCTGCTGTTTCATCCTGAGATAATTCAGTTATTGTAATTTTTTAGTTTAGTGTCTATCACGTCCATCCAGAGTTTTACTAACGGGCTGGCAAACTCTGGAGCCTCTCACTCGGAAATTTGCGGCGCCCCTTTGGTGGATGTCAGGTGATGATCTGGAGTATTAGGTCAATAAACAACCCTTGTACTGAGGTTGATATTAGTTAGAGTGAATAACTAAATAGTATAAATAAGTATAATTGACTAACAATATCATACCAGACCACGATTCTTGAGACATGAACTGCGGCTTGTAAAATCTGAGACTAAAACCTCCAACCCAGACAAGTCAAATGACTCCATTCAAAAAGCCATTGAACAAATGATGAGAAATGTTGCTGAGGCCGTGGCCGAGGGATCCTGTGATAAATTCATCACAGCCCTCATCACCAGAGGACGACTCAGCACAATTATCAATCTTGATGAGGCCAGTCCTCACAAAATATTCATCCTCATGGCAGCCAATTACCCGAGAGCAGAGCCCTGCAACGCAAAGAGTTCCTGTGCCCTTCAAGAAGTATACTCGAAAGCTGACTAAAGAAGAAGAAGGTGTAAGATTCAGTTTTATCCCATTGTGTGCATTTGACAGGATGTAATGTGTTTCCTTGTGTGCGACTGTCACACTCTTTGTTCTCATCAATGATCCCCCAGCAACCACATGTGCCCTACATCTCCATGCGTCTCTGTCACTCAGCTTCTCCGACTGGCCTAGATCTGAAGTGATGGCTGATGCACTTCCTACAAGTTGGGTGTCATTCAGATCCTCTCCCAGCATTCATCTCTCCTACAAACAGAAGCCCGGGGGTCTCAGTGGAGTCCTGCGAGCAGACACACCAGACGACTTCTTAGCTGTTGCTTGTCTCGCTGCCACACTGTCAGTGCAGTGAGGCGGGGGGGCACAGGATTGTTAGGAGCGTGTGTGCGGGTAGGGGAGGTGGGCGATGCATGCGTGACGGCTTGTGATTCACTCGGCTGACGTTTCTATGAAAACACATGTCTGAAAATAGATACTGCACACGTGATCTCTACATGGGATACCCCAGCCGAAAACACTGAACACACAGAGAAGTGTGTTCAAAGGCGGGTTGAGAATAGAAAACACATAATATGTACTTCAGTTGGCAGAAAAGTAGCTAAAGTAGGATTTTAAACCTCTTGAAAGTCACATAATACTGAATACAGGTGAGTTTTAAACACTTTTGAATGAACATCATGTATTTCAATATAATCAGTTTTTTCTTTGTTTCATTATGACGCTCTGTAGTAAAATGAGCAACTAACTTCTAATTAAATTACATTTTTCCTTTTATGTGGCTACTATCAATATTTTCATAATAGCAATGTATACAATTTTTAGATAATGTGAAAGGAGCTGAGATTGTATATAAAGAAAGGACGACATGACACATGACTGCTCCTCAAAAGTGAAGCCAAAGTGTTAAAGGTTATAAATCGTGCCTCTTCCATTTTAGCGGATGGGATATGGACCAAATTAAAAGGTAAAACATAAGTCACACATCAAATCAAAATTTCTTTAAGGTGGTTAATATCATTCGATGTATTTCGTCTTGTTTTAGCGGATAGCTCATTAAGGAATTTTCAGGTTTAATCTTTATGCTGTGTCATTTTATCTCTCATTTAACAAGACTGTATTTTAATATATCAAAGTTAAGTGATATGGAATAAAATACTTTTCAGGTTCTGATTATACAGATCCACTGTAAAAGGGACACACTGATAATGTCTTTGTCTGTATTCTCATCACTTCTCAGGAAAACTGACAGAACCAGGTCATTTGAATGGAGTCGACCCAGGAGTCATGTACCCTGCACTGCGTTTGCACAGTTTTTCGATTTCTGTGAACTCTCATTTCAACTGCTCTGACCTTTGAGGAAACAGAGACTGGTCTAAATCAGAGAAAAACCTCCCTGTCTGCTGCTCAACCTTCAAAGGAGCGTCTGTGTCACCGTGGACCCATGGCTGAATCTCATTGTGCCACTTCCTGCGGTGAAGACTTCATTTTTCCTAAACGTGTTTCACCTGCATCACAGCGAGGCGTGTCTGACGTGTGTGTGTGTCACGGTCGTACCACTGAGCAGCGGCTGGTTGCGTCTGTACGTGGCGGGCAGGGGGCCGAGGCGCTCCTGCCGCTGGCTCACGACGCGGCCCAGGTGGCCCGTGTGGCGCAGGCTGCCCACCGTCACGCTCTGCAGGTACACGGGCTCCAGGAAGTGGCTCAGCAGCGCCCCCTGCAGGCCCAGGACGTTCCATCTGAGGGGAGGGGGGGGTAAGAGAGAGAGGGCAGGTGGGTGAGTGAGGAAGAGAAAAAGAGGAGGAGAGGTGTGGAGATAGGCGGAAGAGGAGGAGTATGTGGGAAGAGAGGCAGAAATAGGGGGAGGAAAAGGGAGAGAAGGACGGAGAGCTTCAGTGACAGTTCGAAACAATTTGATCATTATCTTGATGTGGGACGTGATGACCCCCTACACACACACGCACACACACACACACACACACACACACACACACCACCAGCACCATCTAACACACACACGTCTTCCTCTCCCACTTTCCCTGCCTCAGAGACACACACCGTCATCACCAACATCAACACTGCCAAAGGTCAGTGCATCAGCATTCGTCGCACGCCACGACACATTACCATGTGCGCATCCATCGCCGCCGCCGAGGTTAATGCACTGCGCGGGGGGGCGGCTGCGGGGAGAGAAAGCTTCAGCCGACCGCCTCAGGGTCGGTTTCGGGGAGATCCACTGGTGACACAAAATCACTGTGGGGCTAATCCTGGCAGCCACAGCCACACCTGATACCGCAGCCAGCTGGTCATGTGCCACCCACTGTTGAAATCCACTCTATTTAACCAGCAGATGCTAATTGATGGATGGAAAATGATAATTACCTTGTTTATTATCATAGTTGCCCTTCAAACACCCCCCCCCCCCCCCCCCCCCCACACACACACACACAAATACAGACACATATGCACACACACCTGAGTTGTGTACATTGGGCTAATGATGTTATATGAGTCACAATCGGAGGCTCTACAATATGCTACTAATCATTACTACATCATTGTTCTCTTTGTTAATCAATGTTTCCTCATCTGCTTGTGTTTTTTGTGTCGTGCAGACTTAATAATCTCTCACTACGGCTTCCTTCACCTCCCGAACAGTCAATTAACACCAGCGGCTTTCTGGGAAATCAGGAATTAGTGTTCGCCCCCCGCCCACGCCTCACCTGCATCTGTCCTATGCGCACACACAAACACACACAGACACACACACAGACACACACACAGACACACACACACCAAAACAGAAACAGTTTAGCCTGAAATATTAATTTTGCCAGAAAGCGACACCGTGAATCAGAAACATCTTCTAATCTCATGCAAGAAAAGAGCCATCTGGCTCGGGTGTGTGAATTTAAAGAGGAGAGAGGCCTCCCCTCTCTTCCTCTCTCTCTCCCTCCCTCTCTCTCTCTGTCTCTCTACATCTATCCTTTCTTCCCTCCCCTGGTAAACGCCGACCATTAAAGTAATGTGCTCATCTGCATAAAACTGCGGTGGAATGGAGAACATCATCGTTATATGAAAGCCATTTAGGCCCCTCAATTAAATCCAGCTGTCGTCTTCAAATCAAATATTTGCAAAGGAGCTTCGCAGGGCTCCGGCTTCAGACAACAGCACGATGATCATCAGGTGAGGCGACGGTGGGACGACGCTGACTATTATCTGAAATGTTTATGATGAGAGAGCGCAGTTCCTAAAGCCCCCTGTCGTCAAAGCTGAGATCACTGTAATAATGTGTAGGAAGTGAAGGATGTGGGGGAATAAGCTCAAAATGAGTGTGACAGTCGAGGAAAAGAGTATCAAGGGGATCACTTAAAGACTAGAGCAGTGTGTGTGTGTGTGTGTGTGTGTGTGTGTGTGCGTGTGCGTGCGTGTGTTGAGTCTCAGATCCACCCTCCATCCCGACCTTGATAAACTGGCCCTCGGTGACCCACTCACTTTAACGACGACCACCGATCATTTACAGCGATAAAAAAAAAGGAAAAAAGAAAAGGAAAAGGAAGAGAGGAGGCTGCGGAGCAAAGGGAGTGCGAGGCGGAGGGGAGAGGATGCGGCGGGGAAGAAAAGCAGGGTGTCCCCTCTCCTTCCCCTGTCACTCTATTTTTTTGTAAAGTAATTGCTTTCACCCCCGTTGGTGACCTGGGTAGATTTAATCACACCATCTCCAGCCCCGGCCAACTGAATCAAATTGGTCAAATTAACAGTGGCTCCACAAGAGAAGGGTTCAACCTCTCTCTCTCTCTCTCTCTCTCTCTCTCTCTCTCTCTCTCTCTCTCTCTCTCTCTCTCTCTCTCTCTCTCTCTCTCTCTCTCTCTCTCTCTCAAACACACACACACACACACACACACACACACACACACACACACACACACACACACACACACACACACAGTGGCTCAGCTGTGGTCTTGTATGGCTCAGCTGGCACAGTGTGGTGCTTAACTAAGATGAATTTGCCGGTTCAGTCAGTCAGGCAAAATAACTGCGACCATATTACAAAAATTGTCTAAAGATATTTTAAGAAAAGGAAGTGCCACACCAGCAGCTAAGATGACAGCGATGATTAGCTGCTACACGGACTTGTGCTCCTCACAATAATCCGAAAATACAGTAACTGTGTGGTGAATGTTGTGGATGACAGCGAACAGGCCTTTTCAAAATATTGTGCGTGAGTGTGATGTCGACACTGTTAGAAAGTGAAAAATAACACGTTCAGTCTCTTTCAAATTAAAACTTAAATACATGGCACTGTATTGCCACAGAGTGTGCACAGGTAAAACAATATTATAATAATATTTATCACATCTCGAATAGTGTCCTTTACAATTTATACATATACAATTACATTGTTACTCAAATAATTAAATATTCATAAAGTCAGAGGCTACCAGGAAAAACCATCCTTTTCATGTGCTCGTAAATCTTGAGAAGTTTGGGTGTGTTGTTTTCTATAACACATTTTCTTTCAGATTAATGGAGAGAAATTAGATATTTGCTGTACCTCACATTTAAACCATCTTTGTTCAAATTTGGAGTTATTCCTGTTTATATTCAGATCTATACAGAGTGGTTTGTTCAGATATCATTCACAGCCTGCTTGATTAAACATCTAAAGAAAAGGGTGAAAGTTTATTCTATTTGTGAAGTTGACAGTATTTTCTAATTTATGGAGTGATAGAAATATATGTCTATATTCCCATGTATAACAATCTTTAGCTCTGATGAATTCTAAACCTCACAATCCAAGTTTCAGATTCAAATTAACACATTTATGAATAGATAAAGGATAATTTGCATATTCAACCATATAATTTAAAACTTGTTACATGTAAGAATGTTTGTTAGGCCTAGGGTTAGTGTACTGCTTTTTGCCTTAAGTAAATACGTTTATGCACATGCACCACGTTTACAGACAGAGGCTTTTGCTCTTAACACATGAAGACAATGTGAAGACGGAGGTGGATGAGTAAAGCTGTCCTGATTTAGCATCGCCATCTGTTCTGCGCTCGCGTGCCAACATGCAAACAACACGTTACCATTGGTTTATAAAACAATCTGCCAGTAGCGGTGAGATACTAATGTGACGATTGTATATTTCCTATCATTTTTCTATGGTCCACTAAAGGGGCAGAAACCACTTACGCAGCCTTAATAAATAAATAGACCACGGTGGGAGTCAGTCCGACAGATCCAGAGATTAACACAAAGATTTGATTAATACACTTATTCATTAAAAGGGGATTATCCATTCGAGTCACTTATGGGAAATCAATATCATCAGCAGGACTGCAAAATATCTCACATATAGCATGACTCATACACACACACACTAACACACACACACACACACACACACACACACACACACACACACACACGCACACACACACACACACACACACATACACACACACACACACACAGACACATTGACGTGTGAAGGTAAATATTAGACAAACCTGTACCTGGCTCACAACTCACATTTCAACAAGGCTCTATTTAAACAGAGATTATTTCTTCTCATAAAGAAGATAATCTTCTCATAAAGTTAAACTCCTCCATCAATCCTTCCCCTGTTTTCTCCCACAGATGTGCTCATCAGGGTTTATGTTCAGGTGTCATGTGCCCACCTTCACAACAATATCAATACAGTCCACGTCATGAGAAGCTCAATGGGCAGTATGAGCAGGACTGCAAATGAAAACGAGAAACTCAAGATCATAGACTGTGAGTAAAGATGGACGACAAGTCTCCACTTCCTGCCACTATCCAGATATGAAGCCAAAATATCCCCAATATGCCAACGTGCCATCTTGCACATTTGCACATGAAACCCAAGAACGAAGCCTTAATCCATTTGGACTCATCATGTGACAGCACTGACCTGGTGATCTTGTCGGTGCAGGACATGGTGATGAGCTGCTCGCCCTGTAAGACGCCGTCCCACGTCTGCACCGGCCCCCGGCACCGCACCGGCACCGTCCCCTCCCCGGACTCGATTTTGGTCCGGAGGTGGTTCCGGTGCTTCCTCATGAGGTGCCTGCTGCTGTGTACTGTCAGATGCACAACACACACACAAACACAATTCAGGTCACTAGGTCATTCCATTCGCTTTTGCTGGATAACCGGTTTAATGAGCAATAACACAATGTGTCATTTCTAAATAATACAAAGTCAATTAGCCTTAAATACAATGAAATCGGAAACTCCTATATTACACAATATAGACATGACTTGTTGCAGTATCTACTAATTATGGACTTCCTCAGCTCCTAATTATTGGTGTAACTAGCTGCATGTAAACTAAAATAGTACAAAAGTTGACATGCAGCACAATATTATCATTTTTATTATTAATGATAAATATTCTAACGAGGTGACAACTCTATATTCTGGTGAATGAGACGATTCATTCATACAGCTTCAAGCAGCTTTCACCAAACCATTAATCTGCAGCAGACAACAAATACTGCAGCTCCTTCCAAAGCAAGAAGTTTAAATGAGGTTAATGGGCTCTTTCAGGGAATTAGATGTATTTTGGGAGCGTCGCCCGCCTGGTTGTTAATGGAACAAGCGTTCGACTGGATTGCTGCTGGAACTGTCGGCGGTTTGGGAGGAAGGACGAGTCATTCCCCTGAACCGAGACACTTTGGACACTTTACAGTAGGCGAGATATAATAAAGTATCACTTAACAAACAACACAACAACCCACGCATAGTTAACAGCGTCAGCAAGAGCACGGGTCCCTGATCCGTTTAAACCACTTTCCTGTGGTTTCACGTGGGTGTTCAGGGCAGCATGACCTCTACACACTGATGATTGACTAAAGGATGCTGTCTTCACCAGCACTCTGGACGGTAAAACATAATCTCTCAAACTCAAACCAGCAAAAATATATATCAAGTTAAATATGTTCATAACAGTTAATTTAAATAATTATCACAATACATGTCACTGTATTAGTATTTTTCAGTTTAAAGACTGATTTGAGCTTTTTTAGGGGGGGGGGGGGGGGGGGTCTGTTTGTGGAAGGCATATCTCACAAAGTGTTCATCTTATCGGCTTCACACGGGGCCTGTGTATTCTTGATAGTCAGAGGAAATGTGTTGTCGGACTTGAAGACATGATAAATTCAATATTAATAACACTTTAATAAATTACCTCTGAAACAAGTAATAACAGCCACTCAAATGAACATACATGAAGCTAATTCAGTTTCACTTTATGAGAACTATATTGCAGATAAACCAGGTAGGATGTACACAAAGTTTTCTAACTTCACTCTGCACCATAAGACTGTTTTTAGGAAGCTCTGCACACAAACAATACAAAAGTGACAGTTTATTCTAGAACTGTTTGAGGAGGACTCAATAATGACTGAAGGAATAATTCTAGAGGCAGACAGAACAGTCTCTGCACAAAACGGAGGTAGATAAATTATGTATTTTTGAGAATCTCTCCGTCCTTTCTAGTTTTTCCTCTGTGACTGTAAAAAAAATGAGTTACAAAAAAATTAAGCCCCCCCCTGACTTGCAGCTCAGAAATATTCCAGGAAAAGGTACTAAGTCATTTTTCTAATCTCCAAGAGCTGAACATTTAAAAAGGTTTAATGACAAAAAACGTCAAGTTCAAAGGCTCCTCTGATCTGACGCCGTCGTCTTGACTCACTCTCTCTGCTGGTTTCTTGAAAATCCCACCATGTACTGAGCTGTGTACATACATGCTCTCTGAGCTTCGATCTGCGATGACAGATGGAGAGAGAACATATGCTTTCTACGTATGGAAACAGCCGTCTAGATAACTCGTCTGAACTCAGAGGCCACCAGGAAAAATGCTGAGGAATCTAAACTAACGTAGAATTTAGTTTTAAGTGTGTAAGCGATAAAATGTCACAGCGTGGCTGAAAGGGGCCAGAGGAGGAGTGGGACATGAAAAAGATGAGGAACTTATTTTAGAGGCTGAATCAGGGTAATGGTAGGTAGTAAAATAGTCTAATCTTTATTTTTTCAGTTTTGTCAACCCAACTAAAAACAAATGAGACAGAGAGGCCAGGCATCTTACAGTCAGTGGAGATTTCATAGGGCGAGTTGAGTCTCCCGTCGCCACACGGTGACGTGCTGATGTACATGTGGAAGTGGACGTCGTCTCTCAACCTGAAGCCGCACTCCTTGTGCCGCACGAATATCGACTCCTCCCAGTCCTCTGGCCTTTTACTGCAGGAGTGAAGGAGGGAGGAGAAAAAAACACAACAAGAACAAGAGAGACGGATGAGAAAAAGTAGCACCATTCATCACAACGCAGGGAAATAGATTTCTAGAGAGATGGACACCGGCCCTCGCTCTGACCACGGCCCCATTCTCCTGCCATCAGATGGACTCCTGGACATTACTCAGGCTGTCCTCATGTGTCAGGGGAGACAGGGGGAGGCAATTTAACCCCCTCCTGTAAACCTGCTTTACATTAATGTCAAAATAGCGTCAAATGAAGAAGTGGCTGAGCTAAAATAGTGACTGAAGTTCATACAAAATAATTGACAAAATCTTGTCAAATTATATTTATTAATATTAATAAATATCATAAATATATCATATTGACAAAAAATGAAAACCAAAACCATTTCAAAATATCCTTTTAAAATGAAAGTCATCTAAATTTTCATTCCTGAAGAGACTAAATGAAACAATGACAAACTCCACAAACACTTCTCCCACTCTGGCTATAGGAGCTTGGAACGCACAGAGGTGGGAAATGAACATGACATCAACGGCGACACTTTGATCAGGCGACATTTGCACCCACTTTAACAATTACACTGCAGAGGAAAACGTGAGCGTGTGGTTTTGTAACCCCCCCCCCCCCCCCAAAAAAAAACAACCTGAAGATGAACCACTCAGGCTAAGATGACTTCTGTTAAGATGTTAATCGTGTTAAATACTTTTAAAGTCATATTCAAATAAACTAATACTACATTATGTGTTAGCATCTCACGACTGTGGGACATTGCTTGGAGGTTAGTCTTTTAAGTCAGTAGTCCAATCAGATTCATTACATAACTTTTAATTAAGACCCATGTGTTCGCTCCATTCTCCCTCTTTATCCTCTGAAAATGTAATAAAATACAAACTGTGACTATGACTATAAATTAACATGGATTTTTCTTTATTTGAGACTCAGAAGAAATCTAAAACTAACTAAGGGAATTAACAATAATTTTAGAAGCAGCATGGTTTTCAGCGGCAGCGGCACAAATTCACATTAAGATAAGAATTAGAGATCAAATAAAAGGTTCCAGTCAAATGTTTAACACAGCTACATTTGTAGATTAGCAAAGTTGTTTTTGCATCCATTAATACTGAAAACTTGCAATATGGCAAATGAGGTGACACATAATCGAACTTAAAACTCTTCACAACTGGGTCATTGTTTGCGCTGCGTGCCGGAATATGAGCTTCAGCACTCACATGCACAAGTTCATCCACAATATATTTAAAGCATGCATCACGATGCAAAGCACGGCTCCACTCTTTACACAACCTCTCCTCTGTCTCCCGTGTCCTTTCCCTCAGTGTAAATATGGCAGATCTGGCATTTTGTGTGGCCATTTCATTATGACTTATCTTCCCCATTAGCCAATTTACTCAGCTGCAAAGTCTCCGTACCTGCCACCCGGCATTGTGCTAAGACAAAAAGTCAGTGCTGCGTATGCAAATATGACATTCAACAATCTCGACTTCTAGCCGCTTATCTGATGAATCAGCGTCGCTATAGGGCTCCTCGGGGGGAGCTCAAAAACAAAATAAATGCTTGTGCACTGGAGGTGGTAAGGAGTCAGAACTCATCGAGACTGTCCCCTGATGCCCGTAAAAACTTTAGGACAGTCTTTGTGCACGAAAGCATCTTGTGCAGGCTGCAAAGGCACAGGAAGTAGTTAAAAAAAGTGCTAAAAACCAATAGGCCACTGAGAGCCTGAGCTGAACGGATCTGTTTTAGTGATATTACGCTTGGTCGGCTGCAGAGAACAGCACAAGTTTGGCTCGTTGATTTTTGAAAAGTCTCCGGTGGACAAAGCATGGCGGTTTGCGTGAGGCTTATTATAGAGATTGTTCTTTGTCACTGCAGCGGGAGGTCACAACAAACAAGATGTTGCATGTGATTAGCATACTGTGATGAATAATGTGATGCAGTGCATACTGAAAACCATTGGTGGCAGCTTGTGATCTAAAAGGCTTATGGAACAATGGCTGCAACAGTGTAACTTGGACTTATACATATTCACTGGTGGAATATTAAGTAAGTACTTTCACTTCAGTATTAATTGAGATTACTTTACTTTATTTAATTGTACTATTGTTACATATGCCAATCTTCTATAATGAGTTTCAACCGTTAAAAATTGAAACACCAAGTAATTATATCCATTCAAATAAAAGGGGCTTTTCTTATGCATTCTGATTACTTTTATATTCATTACTAGCTAAATTAGGTAACATTTGGTTTTTCAGAAATTAAGCTAAATTATCCTGGATACGAACAATTCTGTCTTGCAAATTTGGAGCCAGAGTGTGTGCAGTAGCGATTTGGGGATGGAGCCACAAGGGGTCCTGGTGTCACACCAATCATGAGTCAGTCTCAGCTGTCAATCAAGACATTTCACCCCATTTTAAGAGCACCAACTAACTCATTAAAATCTAATTTAAAGTAAAAATTTGCAATTGAACATGCATGAGTGTAATGAGAACTAGCTAAAATGACAGAGAGCCTTTTGATAAAAAAAATCAACTTTGTAATTTGGCTCATGTCCCATCCATCATCATGGAGGAGGTGGGGTTTATGACCTAAACGGCATAAACCAACACAGGTATCATGGATCATGTTTTGTTTTCTGGTTCAGTTCAATACCACCGATGCATCAGGGCTGCAGAAAGTCAAAGTACAGCACCATTAAAAAAGACTGTGTCTCTAAAATACTGCTGAAGATCAAGCTATTACCTCAAGAAGAGTTCAAGTTGAGAGTAGAGGAAGCGTAGCAGCGCTCTTCGGGCCGTGACTTCGGCGTGACAGTCATTGACCACCTGCCCCTGGTCACTCAGATACTCGCCGTTGATGCACTTGGTGCCCGTGGACAAGGCCACCACCTGGGCGTGCCTCAGGTCCAGTCCTGTTGAACACATACACAAAGACAAATGTTCCTGTCATAGGTTCCATTGACTGCATTGATTCCTCAATGCATGAGCTTAATAGCAACCGTCAGTGGTTAATATCATGTCAGACTTAACACGAGTAAAATGGGAAACATCAGGGTGCTCAGATTATAAATGTAGCTGTTGTTTTTCTTTTTGTAATTTCTGTTTTTATGCTGAATCAATAAGTGAATGGAACAGAGGTGTCATGGCTTAATCCTTCCATCCATCAACTGTCTATACTGCTTATCCTTTGAGGGCCGTTGGGGAGCTGGACCATCCCAGCATTAGTCGAGAAGCGAAACCCTGGCCAAGATGCCAGAGTATCGTAGCACCAACATACAGAGACAAACAGCCATTCACTCTCACATCCACACCTACATACAATTAATTGTCTGGAGTTACCCTAACCCCAGTTTTCATGTCTTTGGACTGTGGGAGGAGCTGGAATACCCAGAGAAAACCCATGCAAACACATGGGGTACATTCAAGCTCCACACAGCAAGACACTGGTCAAACAGGGATTCAAACAAGGAACCTCATTGCTGTGAGGCTAAAGTGCTGGCTAACCTCAATATCTATATCATAGCTTAACATGTTTTTAAATATTCCTATAAAGTTTTCTTTAGCACAAAGAAAAAAGGAAAAGGGACTCTCAGTACACATTAAAGCTCCAAAACTGTGCTCATTTGAAATTGTATAGTCTTTCACAGCTTGGCCAATAGGGAAATAGTAATATAATTATATTGTATAATCCGTTATCTTGCCATGTCAAGCATTTTCATCAGCCCACGGACTGAGGTTGGTCACATCTCAAACACAGTTACAAAAATCCAAAGGGAAAGAGAGTGTTAGAGGAGAACAGGTCATCTCTGGTTACTGGGTTATTTCCATAACCACTGTTCTCTGAGTACCTATGTGAGTATCTCTCTCACACCACACCATCCAGAATTAACCAGATCACCTTCACCTATAAACCAGGCTGACACTGGCACCCACTTAAAGACACTTCACATTCAGAGCCAGCAAAGGAAGGAGGAAACCCGTTTTCCATTATTAACTCTGAAACACAAGCTCAACAGGTGCTCTTTGAGACTTTATGGTCACTTTACAGATGCTGCCATCAACCAATCATGGACATAAAGTGTATTTGGCCTTGATCTACAACCGCCTGAGCTGTCCCTTGTCCCGCCCACCTCGGTACGTTTTACAAACACATCATATATACATTATTTGAGTATTTGAACAATAAGGGATAATTAAACCAGATGAGAAATGTCTCTTTGGTAACAGTTAAAACATCTGGCACATAACAATTTGATGAGTTTAGTGATTCTTTTTTTTTAACGATAATAAATAAATGAAAGCAGTGTAGGGTTAGGGTTCCATCTGAAAGGTTGCAGATTAGAAGCATGAAATAGCATAAAATGGAGTGAAGCATGTGTCCGTAACAAAAGCAGTACACCGTGTAGCACACATGCTTAATCATTCATTTCATGGTTAATTGTCAGCTATTGCCTCCCTCACAATCAGAACCTGGAGAGTTCCAGATAACTCAAATGGTGGGAGACGTTTCGACTGTGACTGGCGAAACAAGAGGAGAGATCACAGATCACACGTCACCCCGCCTCGCCTCGACTTTCTCTTTCCTCAGCGAGGATTCAGGCCAGCACCCGGCCGTGCGCGAGGCCGGCTGACTGACAGATAGACAGGGGTTGGGGGTGTTTGGATCAGCACGTTAACGGCATGCCATTCCTTCCTAGGCTGCCACAAATCTCTCCCATCGCCTCTGAAAGTCAGGCTTCGCTGGCTCCTGGCAGAACCGCGGGCGCCACCGGCCCCGCACAGGAGCTTTTATCTGCCTCGGCCCAGATGGCACTGTGGCAGTGGAGTCCTGACAAGGGGAGGAGGGCAGGGGAGGGAAAAGCTGAGGGAGGGTGGGATGTGGAGGGGTTGGGGAAAGAGCATGTAGATGAAGAAAGGAAAGTCTGAGGTAAAATGGAACGAATTCTACTTTTTTTCAAAAAACTACAGAGAAAAACTTCCAATAGTTGAGGGTATGAAGTGAGATATACGTCCTGCGCTTTATATTCCATTACAGAAAAATCTTTTTAATCAGTAGATTGAGGTTATTTTTAAATGTCGCCACATCTAATTCGTGAACAAATCATTTTGTGGGTTTTACTTTAATTCAGAAAAAAAAGGGCAGAAATTATAAAGAAAACAGCAGAAATTTACTTATCTAAAAAAACAGGGGTAACCATTTTTTCTCCAGGGAATGCATCAGGATTTCTGTCCTTCAACCTGCACTAAACAATATTTGTTTTTCTGAGAATTTAATCTCTCAGTCTCTATCAAACAAACAGCTTATCCACACTTCCAGCAGATACTATATTAGGCAACATCAACAGTAATTTGGAGTCTTGTTTCTGGGCAGATGATGGATGAGGCTCAGTTTAACCCTCAGTGGGTTTTCAGAGCCTTTTCGCTGAAAGAACATGTCTGGGACTCTATGAGAGGGATGACAGTGAACCAGTCAACTTGTCTGCCTGAAAAAAAACACAAAAAAAATGAGCTAAAAGAGGCAAACATGCTAAATGGAGCTGAGTGTGGTTTCGATTAAATGTTTATTCAGAGTCGGGTACGTTTTGCAGAGGGTCCATTTTTAATCTGGCCTCTTTTACCATCTACACCTGCTACAGTCTTAAACTATCTTTTTTTCTTGTCTATTTTAGTTTTTTATGTCCTGGTGAAAACACGAAGAGGTTGTGACATGAGCTGGACATGGGAGACACATATTAATACCAGGTGTTAATGTGATTAGGTTAAAATCAAATCTTCAGACAATGAAAGTTGTCCCTTCTCTTCCTCCTCCTCGTCCTCCTGCTCCTCTCTGTATGTTTGGAAGCTGATAAATAAATGTGTCCCAGCATATGGACACATGTGTTGCTCAATCTGAAACCATTTCAATTCACACGGTCGTATCGTAATGACGATTTTATTACGTGTAACCAAAGAGTTATATATCCTTAATTCGGATTAAAATTGACTTACATGAGAGGCTGCCAAGACACCTTTTGCCATTCTTCTTTGTCTAAGTCAAAAGTCAAATAAAAACCAGAAGAAGCTATTCAGTATGAAACGTTTAAAAAATGGTTATAAATGTTTTAAGCCCACACTGATATAAAATAATAATGGTTCTCTCCTCATTTAAAGAAAAATCATATAGCCATATAAATGTATGCATTTGAGTGTTTTATCATCCATCGCAGTATTGTGAATATATATAATACTTATAATATATGTATTTGTATAAACCGATTGTTCTGACAGTTCCATAATTTTTCCAATCAATACTACATAGAAGCTTTTATCTATATTCGCAGCATCATTTTAAACTATGACTGAGAGTTAGCAGAGACAAATATACAGTCTGAACCTACCGCTGCCCAGACAACACTTAATATTTATGACTGTATAGTGGCATAAAAACCTCTATATCATGAGTTCAACAATTGTCATTCCCTGTAAGCAGTACACCCCAATTCCTCCTCCACGATAAGGCGAGTTCAAAAAGGTAACAGACTCTCCCAATTTCATTCTCCTGCCTTTCCGTGCTGTTCCACTTTGCGATTGTTTAGATCAATTTTGCAGTGGATAATTTCTGCTGCGCTGCTCGCTACCCTGCCATGAAATTGGCACCGAGGTTGCCTTCAGTTTGCAGGAGAGAGGAGCGGAGGACAAGAGATGAGTGAAAGAGAGCGGGTGGAGAGCCAGAGGCGCTGTGCTGTTTTTAAACCAGGAATAATCAGCTGCATCGCAGGAAACACAAAAAGAGAGGGTCAACAGGAACAAGGTAGAGTGGAGTCGAAGGCCTGAGGCGCTCTTCATACACAGATACATCTGTTGATCACCGCAGATTCAAAGATGTCACAGCTTGGGATAACAGCACTGTCAAAAATCATGTACATCACAAACAGAGACCTGTGATTGCTCACCCTGGAAACTGCTCTGTGCCCAATACTGTCAGTTGTCTTTACCTGGAAGAAACGCCTCACTATGGGGATTGGGTACCGAAATCTGATAACCAACCACGGCCGATGCCTACTCAACCGAATCACAAGTCAGATTTCTGTTCCTGAGCTCTGTGGTGAAATAGTTGCTAAATGGTTGAGGTTTGGCTGTATGTAAATGGTTTCCAACACCGTGTACAGGAGGAATACAAAAAACTTAATGAAGCACTTGGCGATGATGGGATGCATTTGAAAGCAGAGGGAGGGTCCGTGTGAGCACACCCACCGGCAGTGAGGGCGTCTCCGGCCCTGACAATCAAGACACAACTAATGATGGGTTTGGACTAGAAATATTTTGCTGTATTGAGCACTGAAACTGTTTGATTTGGTGTTTATTTATCAAAGTAGGTTAGGATGAGTTCAAATATACCTTAGCAATAAAAAAAACAGTTTTTTAATTTAGAAATAAATACTATATCCGCTGTGGCACCATCTAGGCGCCTGTACCATTTTAAAGCTGTACCACACTAGCTGTGGCTCAGGAGATTGGTGGTTCATCTCTCTGTGGGTTCGTCCTGTCCGCATATGGAAGCATAGTCGGAGTGGCCACTGCGGAATCGGGAGGTGGCTCCCAGTCCATCCCTGTGTGGAAGTGTGGATGTAGGACGTGATAAGACTAAAGGGACTATGTATGTATTTACTGTTTTCCATGGCGACTCAGGAGGTAAAGACACCCTGGGGCTGCACATGTAATTTCTTTGATCCGTTGCACACAGATATATTTTATTCACGTAACACTCTTGACACTACATGGACGACTGTTCCTGAGCCTGGTTTGAGTGAAAAGTGAAGTAGGGTCAAGCACAGGGGTACAATTTTCCCGTCAAGAATTAACTGAAATTAGCACAGGCAGCATTGCCCCCCCCCCCCAAGAGGTCAAACCCGTAACCAAATTGCACTCATATTTAAAAACCCTATAATTAACACATTATCAGGCTTCTCAAGGCTAAATTGGCCAGTTTAATTTATTTAACGCTACATTATATTCAGCCATGAGGATTCTGGTTTCCTCTTGGGAGAAGGTTTTGTAGCAGATCCAGTAAGGTAATTTCATTATATCAGCACTTATGACTCAATTTGGCTCCCTGCTTCCTACTGTGCCACACCACTATGCCCTGCACACTAGTACTGTGCACCATGGAGTGTCTCCTGTGCCACTTAGTCATTCAAATAGAGCCAAGAAGGACATTACAACCTCATGTGTCAGTAAAACCTGAGTGAAATACTTTTTCTGAAACAGTTATATCATTTTTTTTTAGTTTTAACGTCATAAAGCGAGTCAGCATGATTATCAAAAAAAGTCTGTGCCACCACTGTGTTTTCGGCATAATGGTGCATGACCTCTACCACACAACACGTGTCCTGCACTTGCTGGTTCTCTGTCTGAATATTGAGGAAAATGGCCTCACCACTGAGGCTGCGTAACACTATGTTACACAGCACTGCAGCCGACTGGGAGCCTGTCGTTTAGAATGTTGAATTAAGAGAGCAAACCTATATCCATGTTTTGACTTCAGAGGGCATACTACTGGTTTTAAATGGGCTGGTCTTCTCTTGTCAAAACAAAATATGGTTGAATAAGTGATGATGTCAAAGAGGGGCGTATAAAAGACCAAAAAATAGGCAAAAAACATGTTTCGTGAGATCACAGATGGGACGGATGGACAACCTGCTGCTGACCTGGAGACATAAAAAGGCTCCAGCCAGTCCTGGTAGACTCGGTCGGTGCCAACCAGTGAATAAATCCACAACCAGTGTCTGGTATAATGAAGATATCTACAAGGTAAAAGTGAGAACAATAGTTGCTGAGACTAATTTGAAATAGTCGTGAGGAACCACAGGGAGTGTCGAACAAAAAAAAGACCCATATAAATGGACATGACCATGAACTTTACCCTGATCCATTATCACACACTGCAATGAAGAGACGCTACAGAGCTATTATCACAATCCTTTTTTCTCATTGGTTATACAATAGGGGGGGGGGGGGGGGGAATGTTCCCTAATAAGCCTCCCATTATCTCCGAGCGCCATAAAGCAGACTTTCAAACGTATTCTTCCGAAGCAGAATGTGCTCTGAAGGTCAACTTTTTTGTAAACTCATTTATATGCCATTTAGGTTGAGCTGCACAAATCCTATCTTTCATGTGGGTTTTCCTCACAAGATGTTGGACGATTACGCTGAATGTCAGCCAGCGTGTGTCGTTTGAATCGCAGAAGATCTCTGAAAATGCTCAGCACTCACAGAGAGCGTGAGAGAGGGAGAGAGAGAGAGAGAGAGAGAGAGAAAACACATCTTGGCAAGAATAGAGAATTCACCCTGTTGAATCTTTATTAGCTTTAACAGGCAACTGCTCTGACATATAAGGGTTTCTTTGTGAAACGCTGCTGAAGCTCTCAAATCTCTCTCCGCTGCAACACACTCTGGGCACATCTCTGCTAATTTTTTTTCGCCTCTCAGCAAGCTGCTTTGTTGCCGGATGTGATTACTGAACGTTAAAATTCGCAGCAGCAGGAAGAACAGATAAAGAGAAGAGAAGAATCCCTATTTGAAAAATGGATATGCAGACTAAGAACCATAGCTTAACCGCCATTTGTAATCAACTTGTTTGAAACCCTTTGCTCTCATCTCTTTCTTTGAGTCCAGGTGGTATTTCCTCCCACTCAGAGTCCCAATAAAAAGCCTCAGAAGGAGGTTCTCTGGTCCCAACTGACAAACAAGAAAGAAAAAAAGGAAGGGATAAAGGACGGGTGGGCCGATGTTTCATGTGGATGTTCCTTATTTGCATGTCTCTGAGCACATCTGAACATTGTTTACCATCTCCAGACCCCCAGTACTATCTCAGATCAATTCAAATGAGATTTTTCACAATATTTGACGATGTGTGCTGCCGGTTTACTTTGCCGCGCGCCTCGCAGAACTCTCCGGCTGGTGGCGAGGCTAATCTCGCTCAGGATGGGGCTCAACTGTCTCGGTGGGTGGAGGGGTGTGGGTGCATTGGGGTTTTCTGCCTTCTGCCTACGGTTCAAAGACGGACCCTGATTAATATTCGTGAGGCAAGGGCTGAGGCATGAGACACACAGAGAAAGACCGAAGGAAAGGGGAAAGGGTTGGTGGGTGGGTGTGGTGGGGGGAGAGACCGGGACTCCCCAGTGTTCCTGTCAAGTTCCGTTGTCTGACTGCACCGACGCTGGCCACCACACCACCGCCGCCTCACTGCGAACACTTGGCAGCCCCACATCTGGATCTTTGAAGATAACGCGTGCTATTAATAAACAAACAGAAGCAATTACTGGGAGGCAGGGGAGAGGAGAGGGATTGGATTAGGTCAGGATGAGCGCTGGTCTCACTGAAGTCTAAACTGATGAGCTGCAGCACTCCAAAGACTGCCGAGATACCAATCCCTCCTCACTGACCCCTGCAGCCCCACAGCCTGCAGCCACACAGGAAGATAACACTCCTCAATGTGTGTTTGTGTGTGTGTGTGTGTCTCAACACCACACTTGTCTTGTATGGTCAGTTTTATGTTATGTCCTTCCCACAAAGTGCAGGCCTCATTATTATCTATTTATTTCTATTCTACATTGCTGCTGAAGCTTTACACTTACAATATGGTTCCATTTCATGGGATTTTGAGGATTACGTTTTGCTTCACACAGACAAATGGCTTGATAAGCTTCGTCATGGTCCACTCAGTCCATCATCTCCACTGATCGTACAAACAACCACTGAATTAGGAGCCAGTCTGGTGTTGGCAACCTTTCACATGCATGAATTACTTCTTTGATCTGTTTAATCTAAGAGAAAAGATAACGGTTTCAACAAAATGCTTGTGTCAATCTGAGGGGGGGAGGATTACAAGGTGCTTTGCAATGTTGGGTCCATGGCACCATCAAAACAGCCATCAGAAACAAGCTGCTAGCCTGAACAACCATCTACCAGCATGTTGTATTACTCTCAGCTTCCATGTCAGCCAACCAACCAACCAACCCATCAACCAACCAACCAACCAGCCAATCAATTTACCAACCCACCAACCAACCAACCAACCATCGGCCAATCAAATAAACAACTGACCAACCAACCAACCAACCAGCCAATCAATTAACCAACCCACCAACCAACCAACCAACCAACCATCGGCCAATCAAATAAACAACTGACCAACCAACCAGTCAATCAATTAACCAACCAACCAACTAACCAACCCGCCCCAAGCAAGCAAGCAAGCAACCAATCAGCCAATCAATTAACCAAACCCAGACCAACCAACCAACCAACCAACCAACCACTCAATCAATTAACCAACCAACCAGCCCCAAGCAAGGA
This sequence comes from Pleuronectes platessa, assembly GCF_947347685.1. Lineage (NCBI taxonomy): Eukaryota > Metazoa > Chordata > Actinopteri > Pleuronectiformes > Pleuronectidae > Pleuronectes > Pleuronectes platessa. The sequence continues at coordinate 7,170,389 of NC_070645.1, read as the reverse complement.
ACCAAGCAACCATTCAGCCAATCATTTAACCAAAACCAACCAACCAACCAGTCAATCAATTAACGAACCAGTCAACCACCCCACCAACCAACGATGCAAACAAGCAACCAATCATCTACAGCCACTACCAACAACAAACATCAGCCAGCTAAAAATAAGTTAAGATGAACAGTATGTGGCCTCACTGGCATCGTGCCCACAAAACCAACACACTTATCTGCTTCAGTAACTTAACCTTGGGAAGTAACACAACACACACTTCAGTCTAAATCATCACTGGCTAACAACAAGTAATAGCTGACTAGTACTCAACAAAAATAAACTTCCAAATAGTTTGTATTATTATTCTGAGTTCATTAAAGTTAGCTAAAAGTTTTTATCTTTTGGTCACTTGCTGGCTGGAGCTAATCAAGCTGACAATGGACAGGAACACAACCCGACCCTTGACAGGTCAAATATCAGTTTTCGTCCAGGAAGGCCACATGTTACATTTAAGTCCCACATGACCTAAGCTCTCGCATTCTCCCACCTGTTCGGCTTTACCATGACACCAAACATACATGTGAAGGCATTAGGACCTTCAATAGTGTCACAAACTCACTGGGAACTAACTGATGCATGTTAACTCTTCTGTTTGTGCGCTGGCTGCTGAGTCTGCTTAGTACTACAAACTTGTACACACCTGTATATTGGACTTAGCAGAGCTCTTGTACGCTGCCATGGAAACTTTCTGTACTCACCAAACTTCTGTCTGTATGCCGAAGAGACCAACTTGGAGCTGTACAGATTGGTTCAGACAGTCGACTCAGTGCTTGTTACACTTTGGATATTTTCCCATGATTCCTGATGCCTGCCAACTTTGGAGGGACTCACTGTTGCAGCTCAGTTAAGTTGGCAAGTTTTACACTTTGATTTAAATACTTTTATTTAAATTTTTATATTAGAGGCACTGTTGTAATACAACATAGAGATAAGCTGCACTCCTGCACTGTATCAGTATATTGTGGTAAGAGAGAAGGGGAGTGTTTGTGTTGGGGTTTGCACACTCTACACGGGCCATTGTGTGCTTTTAGTGTGGACTTGTGTATGTGTGGGAGGCCCTGACGTGAAGTGAAACAAACACCACACATGAAAGATAAATGAAAGCATGAAAGATGAATGTTTGGTAATAACTCATTGTTTCCTGCGGCAGGAGAGCACTCGAGAAAAGCTTCTTCCTCCTTCTCCTCCTCCTCCTCATCGTCGTTCTTCCAGGGTGTCACCCAGTCGGGTTTCAGATTAAGTTTTAAGCTGATCTAGTTAAGATTCCCTCTGTGGCATCTGGAACTCCTGTCAAAGCAGCCCGAGCACAGCGAGTCCAGCATGCAGTGGGGATGAGTGACACTCACAACCATGTCTCATTCTCCTCAGAGACTCTGAATAGTCAATAATTCATCAGGAAGATATACTCCCCTGCATGAGCTACAGCATTGAGAGGAAACTCGCTTTCTCTTCCAACCCCCAGTTTATCGTTTCTTTCTCAATCTAGGATTCCAACTCATTTCTCGTCCCCCCTCTGTCTCTCTCTTTTTTTTTTACCTCACTCCCTCCCTCTCTCTATATTGCACCACTTCAATAATTCAAAGTCATATATAAAAGTCAATGAAATTTGCCATACCTTGGGTCATTACGATGCCTGCCAGGGATTTGTGTCGTGCGTGCGCAGGACTGCAGCCGCCCACCAGCGACCGGTACTTCTCCCTCACCAAGTGGAATATTGAATCGGCAAAGTCCTGCAAAACACAATTTCGCCCTTAATTTCTACGAGACACAATCTGTGGAGGCTGACTTCACAGGTTTGTATTTTGCGGTCTGGTCTTATCAGCTCAGGTTACATTGAGAGGTCTTGGGCGATTGACCCGAAAGTGAACTTACCTGTTTAAAAAACACTCGGATGTTCCCTATACATCATAAATAATGCTGTAATGAATGGCAAAGGGTTGAAACTGACCTAATTTGACTAATCTACTCCTTATAAATTACCTTTACAGGGAATTGTTGAAACAATTTGCCAACACAGTGAAGCACTGACATGTTTACTATGAAACAATGGTCATAACAAAGAAGGAAACCTCAGGAAGTAAGAACAAAGAGGTGGGATTCCTCCAAAAGGATGAACATGCATAAGATGCTGTTCTGTTCAAAGCAGAGTAGACAGAAATGATGTATGATTCAGATAAGATTATACTGTGGAGAAACAATATTTTCTCTCTGGTTTCCCTGAAGTGAATGAAAATGTTTTGGGGTTTTTCCTTTCTGCACACTTTGCCATATCGAGACACTCTTGTCCCTATACTTGGGACAAGAGTGTTTCTTATACTATTTCATAGTGCCACAAAGCTACATTTACCAGGAGCTCTTTCACAATATAAAACACAGTGTAATAAACATTTGTGTTTATTAGCTGTTTATCTATTCAGTTGTGCCAACACGTCTCCCCAGTTATCCTGTACCTCACACAGTTCAACAGATGCTGATGGATCACATCTGCACCCCTCCCGACCTTTAATGCTCTCTCCTCTAGTGGTAATTAAGGGCTTAGTCTCAGAGTGGCCATCACTCCAGCCGTAGAACATAAGTGGATCACTGGGAGACGGCACCGGAGTGGCAGCAGGGTGGGCCTTTTTGGACAGATTGAGCCCCCGGTAGCTAAGAGGACATCCACAGATGCCACATGACAGACGAATGGAGAGAGAGAGAGAGAGAACGTGAGAGAGAGGGAGGGAAAGAGAGAGAGATTAAGGGTGAAAAAAAGACACACGGAGGAGAGATCGGCTGAATTAGCGAGCATATTGCACATTAGAGCCCTCGTCAAGCTGTTGAACGCTCTTCACAGTTGGGGCTGGCGATGGAGGTGCTCACAGCTTGTGCGATGGGTGGTGCTGTGTCTCTCCATGTGTATGTATGCACACGCACATTTTGTTGCTCAGACACTGGTGTCAGCCAGAAGCTTTGTGTTTTTTTGGGGAGAAACCGAAAAGAATGATGTGAAAAGTCAAGCAGTAGACAGAAAGCAGTCGGGTACATTCTCCTCATCAGTGTCCAGACTCAGGAGTCAATTGAAGCTAGAAAGACACAGCAAACAGGGACCACTGACAAAATGATTATGAGAATAAAAGTGAATGATACTATGAGATATTGTGCCGAATAAACGTTTAAAACCACCAATGAGATGCATTTACTCTACGCTTTGTTACAGTCTGAACAACGCTGACAGTAACCTTTGCCATGAGGTCATACTTTAATTGCCGACCGTCTCTTTGTTTCTGTCAGTCTGTCTTCCCTGAAACCGATTTCCGTGAAATCTTGTGAATGGGTGGGCCGTGACCGAAGGAAGAACCCATTAAAACTTGGAGCAGATCCAGGATTTTTATCTCACTTTCTTTAACACGGGGAACAAGGGCGTTGGCCTTGGAATGCCCTCTCCGAGCATCCCTCTTTACGATGGAATTCTTTTTGGCGTTCATAATAGTAGGCCCTAACATGCATCAGCGAAAAGGAAAACTCTTTCACTATTTGTAGATGCTATAAAAACTTTTTGTCAAAGATGTACGACTCCACCAGGATATCACATTTAGTTTCTGAATTTGGGCCATAGTCAGTTCAAGGACGGTTTAATTATGGATGTTCAGCCCACAGGGGTCCACGCTGCAACTGTTAAACATAAACCTTAATAAATCCCCTGATATCAGCATTGATCAATTTATTCCATTTTATTTATATCGCCAACATTCACAAATCACAGTTTCATAATATACAGGGTGTGTATCAGTAAGTAGTATTCTTAAAGGACATGTCCAGCTTTTCAATTCAGCTTTAAAACAACTGTTAAGTGCCTACCTGAACATTAAAATAGTTTTTATTGATGTAATCATTCCTCCTACTCATACTTTTCATTCAAAATGCACATTCAGTGGTCGGGGACAAAAAAAGGTTTATCTCAAGCTAAATGGTGGTTCAGCTGTCTGCTTTTATTAACTTTAACTTTTAAGACATATTTGCACAGAGGGAGAACAGTGGAGTGTGTCACCCGTCACTTTACCAGAATTACAACCTCATCAACCTTTCAAGTTGAAGGAAATATGGACCCAGTCTCTCCTTTTATTCCTGAGTCCTGGTGGTGTTAAATAATGCCCCAAAATTTGCTTGAGTAGAACATTATGTTGTAACAGTGAAGAATAGAAATATAAAATAAATATATAAAGTTGACAGAGTAATAATAGAAAATATATGCATTATATACACCCTTCACTAAACAATAGATATTGTTCGTTTAGATTTTTTTTTTGCTAAATCATACAGGAATATTGCACAAGAATGCAAAATAGCATAATGTTATGCAATTAGACTTTTGCCTGAAAGTTCATCATAATTAAATGTTAATGATAATTGCTGTGCCAGTCGTCCAAAATACATTTTGTCCTGAGATCACAAAATTCTGATCAGTTACCTTGTGTACTGGTGAACACTTGAACCATATCTGAAGAAGTTCCCTTAAAAGCTGATGTTAAGAAGACGAGGACGGTGGATGGAAAACCTGAAAACTCGTCTGGCCGCTGCTGACACCGGTAAGGCTTCTTTTTTTTGTTGCTTTTATCTGATTTATATCATTTTAAATTTAATAACTCTGTCCTCTGAAGAAGTCACCTTGGACTCTTAAGTTTTTCTTTCTTTTTTTCTTTAGCCCATTTCACGCTTGCACCTCCATATTATCTCCTTACTTTTATTCTAAGAGACTAAACTATTAATTGATTTATCAAAACAATAAGCGACAGACTCATTTGTGACAATACAGAACCCTATCACTGAACTAAAAACCTGTCAACCTCTTGATGAGGAAGCAGAAATAAGAGCAGCCTTGTTTTTAGATCACTCAGTCGTACCCTCAACTGGAGCATGAGGAACAAAAATGTGCAAGAAAAAAAAAAACAGCCTGGTTCTTTGTACCTGAAAGTGACATCCAATTAATTCTAACAGAATCCTGCTGGGCTTGGCAGCGTCAGCTGGTGTCGGTCACAGTCTGAACCCGGAGTCAAGTCCTCCATCCCTCCTAAAGGCCTTTTCATTGATGACATTACCGAGGTGAGAGAAGGGGCCAGCTCAGAAAGGCCCGGAGAGCAAAGGTGGAATAGACCCTGGCAAACGGCCCAGCTCTTTGTCCCACCCTCCTCCATCCTGCCTCCTCCTCCTCCTCCTCCTCCTCTCCTTTTGTTCCCTCTCCTCCTCACCTCTCTGTCCGTTCATATTTGCTCCTTTTGTCTTATCATCTTTTAAAGTCCGACTCCCCGGATGCTGGTTGCCTTTCATTCTTCATCCTTCCCTTCAACCATCCTGCCTTCTCCTCATCTTTCCCCTCCTCCTCCTCTGTTGCCACGTTTCTCTCGCATGCTGGTGTGTGATAGAGGGCAGTGATGTGCAGGGACGAACAGCGAGACTGAGCCTGTTATTTCTTCCTCCTGTCAGATGCACTGAGCAAACAACATCATCTACATCCCCTGACACAAAGGCAAATTAGGCTGTGATTTTCAATCCACAACTCTCACTGTTCCCTCATCATTTCTCCTCAACATACAGCGCAGCATCACTCCTCTGTGGGGGAGTCGAGTGCCACCTTCACTGTGGGCCTAATGTGGCAGAAAAACAGGGCCAAGGATCACGCTCCCTCCGTCAGACAGAACATCGGTGCCGCACAGCGAGGGGAGGTGCCGGCATGAGGCTGGCTGGCTTCCTCCTGGAGGAGCATCAAGGTTACCGCCACTCCACTGCAGCTAGGGTATCCATCTGGGTATTTGGTCCGTATAAACCGGTTTCAGGTAACTGATGTGTGGCTGCAGTTTGGAAACCTCTCAGGTAGGGGGTGCTCGCTGTGAAAAACTGCTGCGGTGGCTCTTGTGCTACCAATCCCACCTGGCGTCGTTCCTGCATTAGTTCTGACCAATTTACTAAGCAATTCCTGTGGGCCTCCTCAGGGCAGAGAAAGCAGCAGCAGTTATTTTGTAAATGCCGCAGCTGCAGTGGGGGACGTTTATCGCAGCAACTTCCCAATCAGCCTGGATGTGAAAGCAGAGAGCCACATTAAAACTGATCCACTGGCCTTCGACTCCCATTAAAACCTGATAGCTGTTAGGTGTGGATGCAACCAGGAGCCTTCGAGACAGACAGACACCTGAGAGTGCAGCATGTTGAAAAGATGTAAATGCATTGCTCACACATATGCATCTCTATGTTTTAATGTCCGTGAACAGGGTCCATCATTTGTCAGTGATAATGAGAGCTATAGGTGCACTTTCATCAGCTACTGTAAGTGCAGATCCAACAATTTAAATACATGATGATTTTATAAATGGCTGATATCTCATCAGTTTACAGCCCGAATGATTAACACGGGTGACAATGATGGTATAAAACTTTCCTGGGTCCTGTTCCATTGATAATTCATAATTTTCTTGGTGTTGTTTATCACTCGATATGAACTGTTATAACTGAACTTCTGTTTTTTTCTTTTCTGAACGTTTTTGCAGTAAAATCCCGATTTTGATTTTGATCTTGAAACATTTCAAGTATGTGTTTGTGTTGCTGTAGATGGCACCTCACAGTAAGATGGGTCTTTGCTTGAATCCCTGTTCAGCCAGGGCCTTAAGTTTGCATGATTACCCCACGTCCGGGTGCTACAGCTTCCTCACACAGTCCAAAGACATGCAGCTTAGGCTAATTGGAGACTCTAGATAGCTGTTTGTCTCTGGGGAACTATCCAGAGTGTATCCCATTTTTTGCAATCCTTAAAGCATAAGCAGTAAAGATAATGGAAAGACGTGTAAATGGGACATTTCTACATTTGAATCTGATGCAAATTCATTACCATCTACAAAAACTGGGGTTAAGAGGCAAAACAAGGCAATTTATTCATAGAGCACCTTTCATACACAATAGGTAGATTAAGGGTAGGAAACATCAGCCAAACATTTGTATCTGGGATTCTGCTTAATAAACTTCCCCAAAGGTAGATGGTCAGTTTCTTTCTTATACTTCACTCACAACACACATTCACACCTTGTCATCATGTCATTGAGTGTGAGAGATGCTGGGCTAGCAGAGCTTCCCATAACCATTGGCTCAGATCATGACTGGGGTCTTTATTTGGCTCAACTGCAGAAGGTAAAAGGAAGGTTTGTGTTTGAAGAAGGTTGACACACACACACACACACACACACACACACACACACACACACACACACACACACTGAACCAGATGACGAAACAATAACTCAAGTTGATGACAACACTGCTTGTTATGGTCAGTGCAATACACTATAAAAGAACAGGGGAGGGGGACACACCTAGCCGGCAACTTTTTTTAAATTGGCTGGCTTTGGGAAACCAAAGTTTGGGGGAGCTTGTGTATCCACCTAGTCTTGAGACTCATTGTGAATATCAAACACAGATTTTAGCTGCTTTCAGTTAAAAGTAAAAAAAAATGGGAGTAAAAAGCTTCGGGTGCGCTGTTTTGATTGTAAAAAAAAAGGTGCAGAAAACAACGATAATAATCTTCAATACATTGCAGGCCTATTTTCTTTATCTGTCCATCCATCCATGCACCACTCCCTCTCTTCCTCGTCTTCCCTCCACCACATTTTCCCAACTGCTTGTGCACGTGCACATCTCCCTCCACGGTAAGGCAGAATGTCACCAGCAATCCTCCCGCTGCCTTCCCTCTTGCGTCGATATTGAGCATGAAACACAAAATGTCATCAGGGAAATTTTCTCCACTGCTGCCTGACCTAGAAGTCTGTGCATGCTGGCAGAGGTGATGGTATGAGTGTGAATGTGTGTGTGTGTGTGCGTGTGTTCTGTGTTTTGTGAGAGAGAAAAAAAAAAAGCTCAATTGTATAATTTATCAGTTTGGCGCCAAAGCCCCAAAGGGAAACGATGACTCCAGATTCATCACTGGTTGTATTTTAAAGCTTTCTATAATGTCCTCCATATGCACACATCAGACCTCAGTTAACCTGGAGAAGCATGGAGAGTTGAACTGAGGCAACTGCATTGTGCGAGTTCACGTGTGTCGCTCCCTGCTGATGAACATCACTGTTCGTGTGGGGGGGGGGATGAGAGCTGGATTTTAAGCCACCCTCAAGAAAAAACACACACACACACACACGCGCGCGCACTTCGACCCACAACCCTCTCCACCTTATCACCCGCCTGCAGAGCTGCCCAGGCAGCATAAAAACGGGGCCAAGTCTTATATTTCTTTATAGAGGTATTTAACAATTCATTCTCCCGAGTTTTAATAGTGTCTGCCCTCTGCCTAGATATCTTTCCCCCTCCACCACCGCCACCGCCATCACTATCCCACCCATCCTTCTCTCCAGCCCTCGCCCGCCACCAAGCATGAGGCTTTTGAAAATGGATATCTATTCATGTGGTGGAGGCGTTGCCTCTGGGCGCTTTGTAGATTCTCAAAAATGCTCGACACCTCATAGCGAGACAGACTGAGCCCTTGTTTGTTCCCCGTGTGACACGTAGCATCTCACTCACTCCTAAAACATTTTGCTCCTTCTCTTGCTGTCCTCTAGATCTCTTACCACAAGAGGACTAAAAAGAAACAAACAAATATACTGTATATGTCAGTGCTGTTACTGTTGGGATCTCCTTTCAGCGTTTGAGCTGTTGTGTCGCCTCTTATTGACGGTACAAGATGCTGTTGTGTCACGTGATCACAACAAAGTGTCAACCAGAGAAGTTGAACTGTGCACAATTTTGGAGAGCGCCGCGAAAGTCTCCAGCCCCTCGCCTCAAACTACATTCAACCTTTGCTCGTGTGATGGCCAGATGGCCCTGCAGCCTGTGGAGCAGATTCCTCTCAGTGTGTGTGTGTGTGTGTGTGTGTGTGCGCATGCTTGTGTGTCAAATTCTTTTGCCTGAACAGCGGGGCTTTGCCAGTCAGATCAGGTGGCCGGGCTGCACCATACGGCCGTCGTCATCATGAGAGGTTTTTTTCTCCCTTTCATACCACATGCTTGATGTTGGCGAGCGAGAACAAAGCCACATGAAGGAGCGGCAGCGAGGGCGCGAGTGGCAGAGATTGTGCAATTGATCTGTCTTCGCCACAGCTCGCGCCACAACCTCTCCCCGGTGCGGGTGAGAGTGGAAGGAGACGGGACGCCGCGCCACGGGTTCCCGACAGCAAAGCAGAGCTCAAGCGGAGATTCCTCGTTAGGCTTGAAAAGGTGGGAACCGAGATGATAAGCCCGGTGCACGTGGTGAGGATCAGAGCCGAGGATGAGCTACCACAATGCATGACAGGCTCATCCAAAAAGCAAGGACCCCACTTCCTGGTGATGATGCTAAAAATAGAAGCGGATCATTATTTCTTTCTCATTCTCCACTCGGGGCCACAATCAATCCCCGTGGCCCAGTTCTTCTGCAAGGAAACATCCCACCTGTGCAGAGAAATACACGGAAAAAAAAGCCCCACCCAGCTTAGAGTATACAACAAGTAGATTTGTAGCCATGTTCGTCATGAGGCTGGTCAGCTGGTTCACTCTTTAGACCAAACTGTGGAGATATTCATGGTTCCCTGAGGAAGAATCATACTGACGGTGCTGATTCTTTGACTGAAGTGCACTACAATGAAGTTCAGAGAGAAACAAGACAATACAAACAAGATGGATTGTCATGAAATTTGGTTCAAACCTTCTTGTCCCTTTCAGTTAATTTATATCTTTGCGGTGGTTAAGTTTGCTGACTCTCCTTTATGTGACATCTTCGGGTTAAAATCGGTGCAAAAATAAAATACCTACAGAACTTTCCCATCAGTCCATAGACCGTATATAAAGATGGACGATGTGACGGCTCCACAAAAGAGAAGCCAAAGCATCTCAGTTGCCCCCTGGTGGCTGGCTGTAGATAGGACGTGAACCGGGTATTTGTACGTCATCAAAAATCTGGCATTTTTAGGGGAATGGTATTTATGAATGTGTGCAATTTGGTAAAGAGACAAATACAAATCCAGATCTACTGAATTGAAATGTGGTATAGTAAGGGGGACGTTGGGCCTTGGTGGAGGTATGACTATCAATTATTTCTGGTAAATTCGGCTTTAATTGGTTATTTGTTGATAAACAGTCAAATCAGGGTGAAATGCTGTGATTTACAAGTGAGACTGTATCGCAAATTGTCGAGCACGTGCATTGAGGGGAACTCACAACCCCCTGTGCAGACTTACAGCTATTTTTGCTTCTGGATAGATGTGGAGACACATCGTCCATCTTCATCCGCCTCGGCTGTAAGCTGCGTAAGCACTAATTATCTATTGTCAGCAGGCTAACATGCCAGAGTGAATATAGGATGAACATGGTAAACATCATACTGGGTACATATCCCCATGTTGGCCTGCTGATGCTGGAGTCTTGTTAGAGAAGCCGATTCTGATTTCAGGCCCATGTGAACACATTAAATACCCACATGTTAGATTCCTATCAGAGAAACCCTGTAGAAATCACTGCAGCCAGTTGTCAGCTTGTCACTGTCACACTTTTCAAATAAAAAATAAAAAATACTGCCACCAGAAAGAAAAGGAGTGACAGACAGATGTTTTATCTGTGCAGAGAACATATGTTTTAGCGCAACGCCCAGCAATTCACGGGAAACATCAAACTCAAATGAATCAGTGAGACCCAAACTTTGGTCACAGCTTACTTCATATGCCTGCTGATTGGTTACATCTGCTCAAAGCCACTAATGCTCTTAAGCCTAAATCCAAACATTAATTTGGGAAATGAGACCCCAGCATTCAAGCCAAAACGCGCTGAAGCCACTGAATCATAACCACCAACCGCAGATGTTAAGCGCGACTGACTCTGAAACTCATTATCAGTCGAAATTCTCTTCATCTGATCAAACAAGCTCAGCCAGTTTAGACAACACAGGCGCTATCAGGGCCCGGCCCATCTGCAGCACCATGTTTGGAGCTTGTGTCACCTGGAAACCGTCCTCGCCAGTTCCCCTCTGAATGACTTTCCTCTGCCTCAAGAGGACGACGGTAAAGTTACAGTGTTTATTTCACTGATTGAGGTTTTAAAAATCAGGCATTAGCCACAGGGGCAGATGTTAATCTACAGTGTCAGATATGAGACACACTCACAGGTGAGATCAGGGATTAAAGTCTCCTCATCGACATGTAGAAAAGAGTTACTAAGTTGAATTCAGTTACGGTTGATCTCTTTCAACACAGCAGTGGAAAGTAAACATGGTTTATAATTTAAGATCCATTTCCACTGAGAGAAAGTAAAGTCCGCATTTTGATTCCAGCTACATGTCCTTCAACTATTTGTTTGTGTTAATTAAAGGTGAATAACAGTCGACCAATGATATACAAACAAAATCTGCAAAAATTCAGGACGATATTATAATTATAGTTTGGAAATTTAAAGAAACACTGATTTGTTATGTGTCGCTTTAATGTTTAATAGAAGTTTCGTTGCTATTGGCAATTTCAATAGGAACTTTGTTTACCTCAGATACTAAATAACTAAAGATAAAGCTTTAGTTGATATTTTCATAGTTAACAGCTCTTCTGATTAGATTAGATTTAAATGTCACTCATCTTATGTCCGATAAACTGATGGGACTGACTTAATGAAAGATCATTAGAACATGGATAGTTGCATTGGAAGGATTGGATGAAGTCATGTTTTTTTTGTTAAAGTCAAATATTGTGTTCATAAATAATTATTGCATTTAGGTTTCTAATGATCTAATGATCACAGGGTTTGGAATTTTTTATCTTTTTCTTTGAAATCCTCTCATGTCCCGATAGCCATCAATAAATAAAGTCATCTGACAAAAAAATTTAACAAACTAAACTGGTGCCTGTCATATGGACCGAATTAAATGATGTTTCTCTTGTGGCTCTTTTAAATCCCATCTGCACTGGTTTCCCTTAGAAAATTACCTGAGGGAACTCAAAGGAACACATCCTCATCCTCTGCTAACATGTCTGCAGAACCCTCCTGTTAACTGGACATGCAACATGGTGAGAGGCGCAGGCTGTAAACAGGGATACATGCAAGAATGTGTCGAATCTGTTCCTGAAAAGCAGGTGGGAAATAAGCAGTAAATCTGGTCCTAAGACTTTTAGTTTTCGCTTAACAAAGGCATTATCCCACATTATATTTTAATGGGCTTTTATGGCCTTTATTGGGTAGGACAGAAAAAAAACGGTGTTGAAAGGGGGGGCAGAGAGAATGGGGGAGGACATGAAGACCAGGTGAGCTATACGCTGCGCCCATTACATTTTTCAATTCGATCAAACCATGCAATGGTCGTTGTAATTACAAATGCAATTATGTTGCATTCTTCACGCAGTGTCAAGTGTTTTTTTCTTGAGATTTGAAATCCAACACACCAGCATCTTGCGTTAGTGAAGTTCTGTCATTTAAAAGATTAATTAAGGACACATTTGCTTTACTGAGCAGTTTGTATATAAGTCTACACTAACAGCCTCCTCCTGATTCTGTTTTTAAAATATGCACAACGCCGAGGTGAAAGAGAGAAAGAGAAGGAAGAAAAAACGTCTGGAGTACGTCTGAGTCGTTTCGGTGTAAATCCCCTCTGATTAACCTCCACAGCGGAGATAAAAGCAGCGATATGCCTGAAACGACTTAATAATGTCAGGCGCGGTGTAAAACACACACCAGCGGCTTTATACATTATGCACCAAAGGCCAGCAGAGGGACTCCTGCGAAAAGATAATATGACCCACCACCGAGAGAGAAGAGGGAGAGAGAGGAGCGGGTGAGAGCAAGGCACTCGGAGGCCACGAGGAAAAAAGAGACGGGGCGAAATGAGAGGGTCAGTGATGAGGATTTAACAAGAGTCTATCATCCACAGTGCGTAGCTGGCTAAGAGAGGGTGGAGGAGGAGGAGGAGGAGGAGGAGGAGGGGGAGGAGGAGGAGGAGGAGGCCACTCCAAAGGCCCCTGAAGGCTGTTCAAACAACTTCCGTTAATCTGACTCGGGATTCCACAGACAGACCGACCGAGGGATCCAACTGTGCTGTGTCATTCGGGAGGGAAACATTTATACAAGACACTGTGGTCGGGAATAATTTAGGACGGTGGCATTGAACGGCTGCCGCTGATGTTTATTAGCCACTTCTGCACCCGAGCCCTCGTGAACGCCACTGAACACTCAACACCGATAGACACTGGGGAGTTTCCTTCTGTTTGCCTTGTCGACTTGATCACCGACGTGATTTAGCACCGGCACTAAAGCCAAGCTGTCAATGCTGATGATTTCCTGTGGCAGCTCTTGGTGTTTCTTGCCAAAACAGTGTTCCAGTTTCCTGGGAAAGTGCCTGCAGGTACCTGTGTGTGTGTGTTTGTGTGTGTGTGTGTGTGTGTGTGTGTTGTCATTCTAAAGAGCAGCACGCACCGCAACATAGACGCCTCCTCCAGACCTCATTAATGCCATCACCGAGGTGTTGTTGTATTATTTCTCAGTCGTACATATCCACAGCTGGCAGCTCACACACAGGCGGCGTGGTGAGACAACCTGAGACACACTTCCTGGCTCCGTCTCACACCAGATGTCACAGTAAACGACTGCACAGACAGGTGATGGAGGACACGCTGCATGCAATGGTGATGGAGGCACTTTCACACACATGTCTATGATGACGCAAGCGTTCACGCATCGTCACTCCTCTCATCGTTCTCTACAATTTCACAACCACAGTGTGACTATTTTATTATAATTTAATTATTTGTATGAAATGTAAGTGTCGATACTCAACAGAACAAAAATACTGCCAGTCCCCCATGTGCAGAAGTGTTCTCTCTCACATGTCTTCTTTTACATCTTTGGATAAATAACTGCAATGGTCACCAACTGGTCGCCAACCAGCCAAAGCTGGCCTGGAGGCATCAATATTTATTTCACCATATCAGACTGACATTCACGGGAATCGCAGGGGGTGATCGCCGCTGTGCCAACAACATTTATAGATCCCTTCCTCTTGAGCAATTTATTTACAAAGTAATGCATTAAACCGAGCAGAATTAGAGCTTTTATTTTGGCATTTTGTAAACTTGGGTTATGGAGATTGTGTCGATTGCTTAACTGACTTCTGAAATATAAATAAATCAGACGGAAAGCGGCAACCAGCACGACCACAGCCCATTTCAAACAGGCCCATTGAGAAGATTTAGCTACATAACCACAACGGAGACCTTATTGGTATTCAAATTTGTCACAGGTATTTCCAAGCTTGATTAAATGACAGAAAACATATTTCCTCCTATAAGGACGTATGTACGTTTACATCAAGACCAAACTATAGGATCCTTTCTGGCTCTTGCCTCTCAAACATCAATATGACATTTCTGAATTCACATTATTCAGCTAACTAGAATACAATATATTGTCATTATGACTGCATCTCAAATTGTGAAATTAAATAAACTTTTAGACGATTACGACAGAGCCTGTGACAGAAGTGATCAATGGGTCTCTCTGGTACAAACATTACTGAACGTAGGAGGAAATGTCACCGCTGGTTTCCTGTTTGTTACCAACAAGTGGTTCATTAAACACCTGCAGCTGTCAAACAACAGCACGATACATAAATTACAGTGTGCAAGTTACACATAGCAGCACTGACTTCATTTAATATTTAAATCTTGACAGGATCAATCGAGATGGTTATTAATATGCAGCGTTTTTCTACATATTAGTCAAGTGAGCCGTTGCACGTGCTGTAGACTCCAGGCTGGTACAGTGGAATCTACCATGTGTGACGGAGAGGCTGTTTTCAGGATGAGGATGAGACACACCGGCTTCATCAGAGCTGTCGGGATTTTTATTTTTTATTTTCAGCAGATGATTGGCAGTTTATTTCTTCCACCCTTGAGTTAGCTCTCTTTGAAAAGTAATTACCGTTCCATTAGAAACCGAAACTGATGAAGAAGAAAAATATACAAAATAATTTGAGGCATTAATCATCTGCAGTTTTGTTGCTTAAATCAAATTTATTATGAAGTGAGAAATCCCAAGAAACAAGTGTTTTATTCCTGGGTAGTGATGAAGAGGTTTCCCTCAGCTGTAATATCAGCTAGGACTGGAATAATGTAAAAGATAGTGTTATTACTGTGGTTAGATTCTTAATGGTACTTGTAATGTTGTCTTTTATTACAGTAGCTAGCCAGGGATCCTCCAAAACTTCTCTGGAGGGGCTGCATGTGAGAACACAAAAGTCAGACTATGAACCTCCGGACTTATGCGGACTCTAAAGAAATAAAGTCCGGAGGAGCCAATGTCAGAAAACAGCAGGAGATCCTCCAGAGCATTGGTTCCCAAACTGGGGTACATGTACCCCCAGGGGTACGCAAAGTGGTTCAGGGGGTGCGCAGGGGAAATATTTAGGTTTTGCATAGCGCAACATCTTTTGTTTCCTATCGCACGTGCTGCGCGGGGTACGTAGCTGGAGATTGAATGTCTGAAGGGGTACGCGACTGTAAAAAGTTTGGGATCCACTGCTCCAGAGGATTGACCGCCAGTGAATGAGATGATTGGTCAAACACGTGACAGACAGAACAATGAAAAGATAAAATGAGATGCACCAACAGAGATGTATTTCTCCTGCTGTGTTGCTCATGTGTGAAAGTCAAACTGAGGAGACAGCCCAGACAGAATTCTGCGGAAATCCTCCAAAGTTCATATCCTGAAAACGACTTATGATTATCAATGTGATTTGGTCAATATTGCTCGGCAGCAACCAAAGTTAGCACGTTTCTGATAGACAGCAAGCAGTGTGGATTTGTTGTGTGTAGTAAAAACATGCTGGAAAGAGCAGAAAGCAGCGACAGCAAAAGACCTGATAGAGCTCTGGACAACAACTGACAGCAGCCACTGGTAAACTGTGTGCGTTTAACAAACACTGATATTTTCTCAAGACTCTAAGGTGGTTCCTCCGCTCTGATAGAAACTCTCAGTGAGCTGAAATGAGAAGCATTGAGTATCAGCAGGATAATCTGAAATGACTCAGGCAAGACTTTACTGATTTTATTCGCCAATTTAAGGTTTTGTTCAATTAAACCTGCATCCTGGTAAGTTTTCACTCGGATAAACGCTTTTGATAAAGTTTTGGCAATTTTATTAACAGTAAATATGTGTATAAATATATTACCTTGTGAAATTATTTTAGTTTGTCTACTTTCTGAAAATGTTTAGGTTCATTTTAACAACAAATAATACTGGTAATCGTGATGTTAAATTTTTTGGACCAAAACAGCTAAGGGTGGATACACAGAAGTGTGGGACTGAGTTTTTCAAAGTCTAACTCTATTCTCAATCTCCCAGCAGAGAATTTCTGTCTGGAATGTGGAGAGGATACAGCTACAGCTCGGACCATTTGGGAGGAAGGCGGGATCGAGCGTTGTCTCTCATGTGTCCTCTGATGTGTCGCCACGGCTCCCTCCAGTGGGGCTGGGTGATTGTGTCGGCCTCCGCCCAGATGCGGCGGCGCCTCCGTCTCTGCTGCTCTCGAAGATACCACTGCAGCTCTTTTGCCGGGCTTGACCCCGGCAATCAGCGAAACTTCAAACCCCGGTATAAACCTTTTGAACGCCGCCCCCGCGAGCGCCTTTTGCCCAAACACCGCTTCCCTCTCGGTGCAAAGATTAGAGACGTTGACGAGTTGGAAACACTGGTGATTTCACATGTCTCCCTAGTCCAGCTATGTCTGTAAGATAATGTACTGTCTAGGGTACAATGTGCTGCCAACATACAATTATACAAACAACTAAATCATGTAATTATTAATATTACTTGTACAGTGGCTGTTTGGGAATGGTTTTTTTACTGACCTGTGATAATGCTCCGGAGATACTTCAGAATTATTCCTTGTCATTAGTGAGTCCTCCTCAAATATTGTAGCTTTTCATTGATTGTGTGCTAGATGATCTGTGTAGAGCTTTTTATAAACAGTATATGATGCGCAGAACAGTTAGACAACTTTGTATTCATCCTACCTAGTTCATCTAAAATGATAATGATTTACTAATATAGGATATTTATCATGGACCTACTAACACTGGAAGAAACAAGAATCCCAGCATCTACTCTACTTCCTCTGGTTGAGCTTCTGTTTTAAGAATAATACTT
>NC_070645.1:5960685-6138185 GCF_947347685.1 Pleuronectes platessa | reverse complement strand
AAAAATGTGAGAATAACTACAACCAGCAGGTGAGCAAAATAAGAAGTGACCAGAGAATAAGTGAACCAGACAAAAAGACAAAGATTAACCCAGGAGAAGTGAATACACAGAGGGGCGGGTGAATCTCCACCTTCCACCAGAGAAAGAGTGATGGAAGTGAAGAGCGATTCACCCTCCCACGCCTCCCTGTCGGGGCCACAGCGGTAGACTCCCATGCCATCATTCATCCAACCTCAGTGGAGTGGTGCAAGGTGTTTCCAGTCTCCACCACGCTCTATAACTCAACCCTTCTTCTCCACCGAGACGCTCCTTAAACACCGCCTCCCTCCACCGCTCCCCCTCCGCTCTCATCACTCCCATCAGTCTGTCTTTAAAACAACCATTGGAGATATGAGGAGCAACAGCCCGCGACCATCACCGTAACTCTCCACACGTACACCAGCCACAGTCATGTAGGCCAGGGGCAGAAGAATGTGGAGGACATGTGGACAGTGCTGCTCCTCGGGGAGACTTCAGGAAAAATGGCAGCAATAGAGTCTACAGGGGCCATAATTCACCCGCGGCTGACTCAATGATGCTGTGACACAGTTATTGGCCATATAAACTAGAGCTGCCACTGTGTCATTATTGCTCACATACATGTGAGACTATCCTTTTTTTTTATTTGCTTACCGCTTATTGTTCTTTTTTTGTGTCATGGCATTTTAATCGAAGCCTCTGGCAAAAAAAAACAAAGTAAAGAAAAATACCTGTGCTTCCCTTTTCTTGAGACTTTGCTTTGTTTTCCCACTATCTGAGCGAGCTTCAAAACACACACGTTGGCACATTAACAGGACATACAGAAGATGTTAATGAGGTGGCTGTGTGCCTGCAGCGTGATGACAGCAAGTAAACACAGCAGAGGAGCTTTCATGTAACGTCTTCTCTACAGGTTGGCTGCGTCACAGCTGCTTATAGCATCATACGTCTCCCTGATAGAAATGATTAAATATCAGCTGGCAGCTACTTTTTACAATCCAAGGTTTCTATCTGTACTTCCGATTTTATAGACAGCATTTCAAAGGGCTGTCAGTTAACCCAACACTTTTCATGTTTAGAGAGCCTGTGATTCGTAGCATCAAACAATACAAAAATGGATTAATAAAGACACTAGAATGGCATCTTTTACAGCTAAATAGCAGGTATATGTGGGTTTTTGAAACGTGGATAAAGCCATTAACTTCTCTCCCATTGCCAGTAGAGGAGTTTGCCGCTCTGTTATTATCCCCAAGTGCATCATGTTCGACGTCACAAATGCCCTGACAACTGATGTGCTCTTAGCTTGCTGTCATGACAAAGTAGCTCATTTGCCCGGATTTCATGTTGCCATCACTGCCGATTGGAGACTACTAAAAATTTGTGTCTACTACAGACTCATTTGACCCAGGAGTGAATGCTGATTGAATCCATTCCAGCTGCAGACAAAAGCCAGATATTAGCGGGTCTTAGTGGGTTTTTGGAATAGTGGATAAGGGGCTAGCGAGCACGTTCCACCAAGTCCTAACAGTACCCTTATAAAACCACATTTAAGTTCACTAGATCCAGATGTTTATTTGTATCTGCAATACGTTGCACACATTCATAAATACCAGTCATCTACCAATTGTTTACCAATCAAAATCCACATTATTCTCTGAGAAATCAACGATAAAGCTGAAAATACCCATCTCACAATCTTGAAGAAAGTGAAAACATTGCCCCCGGATCCAGATCCGCACCAAAATGTACTGGGTTCTTCCACCAACAAACACGAATGAAACAAATGGAGGAACTTCACCAATTTTACTCTTAAAGATCAGGTTAGTTGTTCTTAGCTGCACTTTACTAAACCTGTGGTTAATGTCAGATTCTGTGGATCATTTAGGAGCTTTAGAGTCACAGAGTCTGAACTTACTGGTGGGGGTTTCCTGGCTGGATGCTAACCACTAATGCTGTAGTTTATGGTTGGCACCTTATCCTCTACACCACCAGGGAACACCAGGTTATAATTATTTTACTAAACTGTCCATTAAGATGGTTTATATGGTCTTAGACTAGATGAACTGCAATGTTTCCACCTACTGTTAAGAAACCAGGAAGGCCAACATATTCTTGAACAGCCTGTTGATGTTCAGATTGTTTGTGAGATTAGGAGGAGTTTATATATTTACAGATAGTGAACGTTACCTTAGAACATAATTTATATTGCGTAGATTGGATTTACAGTGTTTCACTTTTCGGCAGTGGAGGCTTTGTTGCAGTGGCAGTGTGTGATTTAGTGTGATAAGACAAGCAAATTTTTCTAACATGCAATCTTGCCTTGCCAGCTTTTTTAAGAACTCGATCTAAAATATCGTTTTTCCATTCAGGGTACTCTGTTTCGTGACAGTATCTAAATACTTCACATCAGGTACAAGTCTGCCCTGCAGGTTTGGAAGTCTATTTTATGAGCTGAGTAACGGTGAGGTTAGGGTCTCTCCGGCTTGTGAGATAAATAGACTGTTAGTCAGTGTTTACACCTGGGTCGGACTGATGTATGTCCCCCTGGTAAAGACAAAGAAAATAAAAATCTCCTTCTCCTTTTCATCTTGATCCACTTGTCAAACATCACAGCTCATCAGTCTGGGGTCGTGTGGGCTGAAGGTGTGATGCATTCTGGACAGAGGAGGATGCAGGACAAATAGAATGACTCATAGACAGGAACCTGTGAGGTTTCAATTACAGATTTGTTTTTAAGTGTTGTTTCTTGACATTTCCAATTTTGGACTATTTGGAATAATCGTGTCCCCATAATTGCAAAGTATTATAACAAGAAGACCAAATTTCATGATTATTATTCACATTATAGCTCATTTATAACTAAATTACTTATATGGACTGTTTGTCCTTAATCTCTGATACAAACCATAAGAGTTTCTTTGGCGGGCAGGCCAGACCCTTGTCGTCATTGTTACAGTAAAAAACATGTGGCTACTGAAAGGTCAAGGTTTCGTCAGATTTGAACACAAAATAAAATTCACCTCAGGAAAAGATCAAGTTTTGGGTTGAACTAAGACAATGGATGATGTAATGTATTGCTATTTGTATAATTACCATTCATTTTCTTACTGCAATTATTACATTACAAATCACTGAAATTCAGTAAACTAGAAAACCTAAATGATACCTCACAATCTTCCCTATTAATATAAATCCCCTCTCAAAAGTGAAATGTACAGTTTAAGAGGAAATCATTACTGAATGACCATATGATTAAACTGTATGACCATTATCTGTAGCGAGTAACATCCTCTGTAAAAGTATATTTATCACTTTTTATTGACACCAAAACTTTATACCATGACTAAAAATAGTGTGGCTTGAAAAGTAAAAGCCTAAGTTTAAAAACAAAGATGGTAAATTAATTTGTTTATGATACCTGCATCTCTGCATTAGGCAAAAAATACAACCTCTTCAATCCGTTGCCAAGATCTGTGGTATTTTTGCACAAAAATATTTTCATATTCTCAGAAAACAGCTATCAAGCAGCAGAGGCAGACTCCTGGTTAAAATACATTTATGTATTGAGACACAGCAACACACAGGCATGCACGCACAAACACCAAAACACACACACACACACACGCATCAGTGGCAAAAACCAATATCGAATTACCCCGTCTGGTAAACACTTTTGGTCCAGACCATCTCGATGTTTGAACCTCAATTCTAATTTGGTCCTGCACCAAATTACCCACAATTACCTTCCCAGAGCAGGTTAGTGCATTTTTCTCTTCATCAGCAGCAGCTCCTTGTCACCTCATCCTCCATCTCGCTCCATCTTACTTTCTTTTTCCGTCACTGTCAGTGTGACACATAAACACACACACACATGCATGCAGGGAAACTCAGGAGCCCTGAGGAGTAGCTGTCAATCACCCATCAGGCTCCAATTTGCCAGGCTGCCAAAAGTGTCCTATCAGCGGGCTCCCCGGTGTCAAGAACCCTCATTATAGGCCAAAGGCTAAACCAAGGAAGTGAATGAGGCTTTCCTCTTCATTATTTCCAGTCCCCCATGACCCCGTAACCTCCTTGTGCTCTTTCTGCTCTTCAGTGTAGCCACCCCCCTCCATACCTGGCTACAACCTTTAACCAACCACAGTGGCATAACCCTGTTTCCCTGCTGGCAACGACCCTGCATGCTGCTGCCTCTGAATCCACTCATGCCTCTAACTAGTTCTATTTTAACACTCTTTCTTTGTTAGTTCCCACCTAGTTCTTTCTCCCTTCCAAAAGGCCCTGAGGAGCTTGTGAGAGAAGTGCTTGACAAGGGTCCTCGCAGTAGTGTTTTCTCACAATGTGCTCTGCATGGTGCCCACTGCCTTCTCTCTCTTTAAGTGGCAGAGAGACAGCAAAATAACATGGTTATTAGATGCTAAAAGCTTTGGCAGCGGGCAACTGGGCCATTTTTTGAAGAATGTCATGTGACAGTAGTATTGCCTGTGCATTTTACATGGCAACTGAACAACAAAACAACAACAAAATGACAAAAACAAAGTTCTGAGATCAAGTCTCTAATCTTCTACCGGGGTTTTCTTCCACAGTATCAATCTGATCAGGAGAAACACCCCGCAGCATGTGGAGCGACTCAGTTTTGGCAACGCACCATGACGGCAGAATCACATTGGCAGAAGAATTATTTTATCCCTTGTTATTAATTCTCAAATCAATTAAGTGTCATCGCAGCATCTGTCTGATGAATTGCTCGTAATTAGCCCGTAGGTATAACACAGCCATCCTGCGTTATCTGACTCATACCCGCCTGCGTGCTGGCTAGGCCAGCTGATGTGAGCGTAGATGGCTTTCCTGCACATTAGCCTAACACAATTAAAGTAATTATTGATTTTTGTTTTGCTTCCACGTAATTTACAGCCCAGATAGTGCTCTGTAAAATAGGGCCCCTGATTTCTGGGTAGATAGAAGGTAATGACTAGAAGCATTGGCAAAGCAGGATTGTAACTTTAGAGTGATGTTTATTTCCAGTTTTTGAAGCTCACAGGGCTGTCATGGTAGCAGAGTTTCATATTATATGGAACTTACATACAGGGGAATAAACAAGTTTATCTGGAGACCTTGGTGGCTTCACCCCAGTAACACAATGGCTCCAGTCTTTGTTTGCCAGCCGTCTTATCAGAAAGCAAGTGATTTACAAAACAGCCTCTGTGCGTGTATTGAATATCGTCCTTGATGTGGGTTTAGTCACAAAGGGTAAACAAACTGTGGTAAATCTAATACGCACATACTAAATCACAACTGCACAGTCACTCTCCGCATGCAAACCATATGAAGGTGTAAAGTTTGTGTAATTTTTAGCAAATTAACTTGTATCATTAAGTAAATAAAAAGACAAGATACAACCTCTTGTTTTCTAATAAAATTATAAATGAATTAAACTAAATATACACCTAAACCAAATGTCAGTGACTTAAACGACAACTTAAAGAATAGCTTATAACAAACTATGAGACAGAACTTTGTAATTGATGAGAATCTTAATTTAACCACTACATCACTAAGCCTATTGTCGCAGTGTAATCTTATCATGGGGGTAAACGTGCCACTGTTGGCACAATCGCAAGCAGAAGGCTCGGGTGCAACTGTGTAACATTTGGCCCTGTGTGTTAGAATGTCAAGTAGCCGGGCCCAAGACCCATTCATCTCTGCCTCCTCCTCCGTTCATCTCGACACATGCCAGCATCGAGCTGAACAGTGCTACATGCAAAGGCTGCCCCTCAAGGATAAGCCTCATTCAGTCCGACATATGGTGCTTGACCACGATGGAGGGAGAACAAAACAGGAAGTGTGGCAGGGCAGAGTCAAAGAGTAGAGAGCATTCTTAAAGCAGTTAGGAGGCGCACTAATCCCTCCTCCCCTACCAGGTGCTGAGAGAGAAGATAATCTGAGAGACAATGGCAACGGACAGGGCTCTCCATATGGGCCTTGGTGTGTGTCTGTGTGTGTGTGAGGACTGCTAAGCGGTGAGGAGGCAACAGGCTGACTGGGTGGGTGAGAGAGGGACTGGCAGCGAGGGGGATAACAAGAGTGACTGAGAGGGACGCAGAGGCATTTGTCTCTGTTTTCGCAGGCTAAACAGGGATTAGTGGCTTGCTGACATTTTCTGTCACTAGCCACACTGAGACGGCTGCTTAGAGAGTCCACGGCTCAATGAAAGTGAGCGTGTTGAGAGTGACCCGCCCCGGCTTAGAACCTCACTGACTGATCTGTGTCTGAGGGCTACTGGAATGACCCTTACACATGAAAAAAGTGCTTATGCTGAGCACATGACAAGGCTTGACCGACACCGATCTAATTGATGATTATTACATTATTTTGACAACATTAAGTGTTCTGAAAGTTGAATTTTCATGTCAAAAGCTGAACAGTTTGTTTTTGTTCCCTTTAGATTGAGTTAAAAACAATTATCAGTTAAAGCTCAAAGTACAGAAGCCTCCTTACTTTAATTCAAAGTAAGGAGATTCTATGAAGTTGAGCAGAAATTGAATTATTGCTAATTGGACTTGAATAAGGAACCCCAATGTCCCACAGCCAGAAACACGCCACCACAGAAGTTGGAGATGAATTGGTTATTATTTTCAAATGAGGACATACTCTGCAAATATGTGTAAAAAATGTAGTTAATACAAGCACTGTGTTTAATAAAAAATCTTATTGACATAAGAATATAACTTTCACAAATTATATATATTAAGAATCATCGAAGAAACCAACATCAGATTTAAAAATAATGAATCCACTAATTAATTTGTTATTATTAAAATAATAAATAAAATAATAAAATGTGTGCAGCTGTGGGCACTTGCTCACCTAAATGACAACCCTACGAAAGTTAAAAAAGGAAAAGAAATTACCTTCTCTTCCACCCTAGTTCCCTGTTGAAGTCCGTCACATTTGATTCATTATTAAACCCTGATAAAAGTGCGGTATGGCAAGTTTCCCCAGTTACCTCACAGCCCACGCATTGACATTCACATATCTGGCAGCCCCCAGTGTGAATTCTTTGTTTCATGCCCCCACTGTGTAAAAGAAAAACTTTACGTCTGTCTGCAGAATTCACAGCTCTACCTTTCTGAAAGTGAAAGTCTAGCAGCCAGAGACCAAAGAGAATGAGGCTTTGTTCCTTTGTGCTTTTCCTATTCGTACCTGCTTTGCCATCAGCGGTGTCAAATTACATGCAGATCACTTTTTGACTTTAACCTAGATTCTTATATAACACTATTCTGTCTCTATTCATTTTTTCTCTCTGTCGTTGCATTACCTGAAAATACCAGTTGGCTCTCAATAACTTTTGCAATGGAAAAGTTTTCACTGTTTATTTACCATGTATTAATTGTACAAGTTAGGGATCTGTGTGTGTACATGCCTGTGTTTGTGAGCGTCCAGATGAAGGAAAAGATAAAGTGAAGGCAAAAAAAAAGTTGGTGAAGGGAGATATCAAGAACATGGCTGGGGGGGGTTTTCACTGCAAGAAGAAGAGCGTTGTTTATCATACACTCTCCTCTTTCCGAGAAGGAGGCACCATGGCGATAAAATGCCACGTAGACCGAGATAGGACATGACACAAACTTGGCAACCACTCACCGGCCTCTCCACTTTTCACCCTCACATTCAGGGAATGTTTTCTTTATTTTTCTTCATTAGCGTGGAACACGAGCAAGTAGCGATACGCCACATTCTCCACTGGGCCCTTTTAGAACAGCAGAAGCTGAATCGAGCCCCGGTGATAAGATCAGTGGTGTAAGAATCCCTGATTTTCTGTAAATGGCACGCAGTACAATCCCACCGGTTACCATGCTTTTGAAAATGGTTGGCTGGCATTGTCTGCTAATGAGTGAGGTTATCAGCCAGTCAAAGATATGTGTCAAATGAACAGCATGTGAATGATCGCTACACAAAGCTCGTCTTTCTTTCTTCTGCTTTCGGGAACTTCTGTTTATTTGTTTAGCTTCGAGCCACAAATGCTGCCTCTGTGCTTGACATTATGAAACTTCTGACTGTGCTTGACATGTGAAACATCGAGCATTATCAGAGCAGGGGAATACTTTTTTTTTTCTTTAATCAATGCTGGCTTTGTTTGGCCAGCACAAACAGAGGACATGAGGGCAGACCAAATGCCAAGGTCTGGAGGTTTTGGTGGTTATGGATGTCCCCGGGCCTGTCCTCAGCACACGATGGAGATAGCGCTACAATGACCACCTTGTCCGGCCACTGTGGGAAGAGTGTGGAGAAGCATGTAACCAAAGAATTAAGATGCCCTGAGACGTGTACCCGTCCACTTTTACAAACGGAGGCCACAATAAAGAGTTCAAAAAGCGGAGCAAACTATGAAATGTAACTGCTTTAAAGAACTGGCTGTGGCTTGTTGATGTTCAGCTGAGAAATATCTTATAATGAGGCATGTGTTTACTTGCTGAGAAAAGGCAAAACACTGATGCAAATGGGTGAAAGGAGCTACAAAACCCTGAGCAACTTGTCTCAAATGAATTTGAGTTCAAATTCTCCTTGCACAGGATTCAACATATTCTTATTCATTCATTCAGTTATTAGTTCCCTGCAGTATATTGCTGCACTGACGGTTTGAATGTTTTTACTTTCATTACAGAGAGTAATTGGGATATTGACTTTTCACATCATGGAGGACAGTGTTGTTTTCTTCCAGTCTGATTATGGTTTCTCCATTTGAGACCCTTGGTACTATTTTTTCCAACTGGTTCTCCTTCTTACCATCGTATGGAAATGCCCTTCATAAATATTGCATTACAATGCATAGTCTCACTCCAGTATCATTCCCCGCCGCATGTTTGGGAATATTCTT
The DNA here is from genome assembly GCF_947347685.1 of Pleuronectes platessa. Taxonomy (NCBI): domain Eukaryota; kingdom Metazoa; phylum Chordata; class Actinopteri; order Pleuronectiformes; family Pleuronectidae; genus Pleuronectes; species Pleuronectes platessa. The sequence goes on along the minus strand of NC_070645.1, from coordinate 6,129,295 downwards.
AGCCGCCGTTCGTAAATACAGACTCTGCCTGCAGAGAGCAAAATGTACGATCAGAAATCCTTTTTTTTATTTTTTCCCCAATGCTTCGGAAAAAGATAAGTGTCTTTTGCAGCTTACGCTTCGACGAGCCAGCACTCCTTTGATCTTAGCTGACAAGTGAGAACTTTCTCAGATAGGAGAACGGTGCACGGTGAAGGTGGCTTTGATAGAAGAAATTAATGAGGCTGGATATGTTTGGCTGCGCTCATTATGCCTACACATAGACCCCAAACCCTGGGGGCCCCGGTGCTGTGCTTCTTGTCTTTGTGCCATGATCTCTCTGTCTCCTGATTTAGAGCCTCCTCCACTCTTTTCCCCCTCTTTTCGTCTGCTACTCTCTCTTTTTCTCTCTGCACCCACACGTCTCCCCGTCTCCTAAACTCTCTCTTGTCCGTGGCGTGTGGAAGAGAGAGATAATATAGTCTGCCGTGCATGGTGAGAACAATAAGTGTGTCGTGTCGGGTTGACATGAAGCAGACACCTCTTCAAAGCCACCTTAACATTCCACTTCAGCTCTAACTGCATGCGGCTGGAGGAAGGCAGAGGGTTGGAGGAGCTGGAAACCTTCCTCTGCCAAGGGGAGCTACCAGTCTGGAGCTGTGTGTATGTGCAGGCATTTGTGTGTGCGTTTGTGTGTGTGTATGTGTGAGTGTGTCTTACCCTGCATTAAATTAGAGTCCGCAATTGAAAAAAGATTTTTGTGCAAGGCCCGATTTCTTCTAGAATGAGATTGAACAATCGCACACAGTCTCGGTGTGTGTGTGTGTGTGTGTGTGTTCTTGTGTGTATCTTTGTCTGTGTGAGCATGTGAGTCTGTGAGTGTTGAGGAGTTGATGGGCTTGAGGTTGGTCATGAGATAAGGGGAACATCTGTTAGACTGTCTTTATCTTTGGCAGAGCTCCTGGCACACCGCTGTAAGAAGCCCCATCTAATCAGAGCAGACACACAGTCGGGGGTTGGTTAGCATGGCTGCCAGCCGTGTTGCCCATCCTGCCTCAACCCTGGCACCAGGAGAGAGAGAGAGAGAGAGAGAGAGAGTATGAGAGAGAGAGAGAGAGTATGAGAGAGAGAGAGAGAGAGAGAGAGAGAGAGAGAGAGAGAGAGAGAGAGAGAGAGAGAGAGAGAGAGAGACTCATCCGGAGAAGGGAAAATATTTTGGCTGTATTTTTTCAACGTCTTTACACATATCTTATCTCTGGTTGTTTTTTGTTTATACCGTATTTTTTATTTATGCAAAGAAACTGTATGGTGCAGGCATGCCCTTTGCTTTACACTGGTGCAGTTTCATACTTACCGCTGGGGCTGCCTTTTATACTAACTACTAATGGCACAGTTTACATGCTTTGCTTATGGGTATCTTCAAGGTGCTGGCTGATGATCCTCCTGCAGTTTTTTTCATCACACAAATTTCCACCGCTTGTCAGAAGACTTTAAGCAGCCTTCTTCTCTGCCCTCTGGGCTAAACAGCCACACTTTGCAAAAGTCTGCCTTTGCCTCCTGAAAAAAAAACTAGTTTTCTTGCAAGTATGTCATCACTGCTGCCATTTGATTCCCTGTCGCTTTGGTGTTTTCTCATTTACCTTTACCAGCTGTGACAATATCAACTGTAACAGACTTTAAGAAGTCAAAGACAATCCTTGTCACATTCTTTGACATGCATTGACTGATATTGAGTGCTAGGTGGTCTGCGAATCAAGATTGATTCAGGTCCTCTGCCCATCTGGAGCAGTTGTTTTCCGTGTGTGTGTGTGTGTGTGTGTGTCAGGGTAACCAGCAGTGACACCAGCCTGCAGTGCTGTATGGATCTGGTCCTTAGGAGGTCTAATGAATCTAGGTGAGCCTTGTCACTGTGAGTCTCCACGCATCGTCCTGCCGATCATGAGAGCTGACAGGTTTATGCATCTGTGGCGACTCCCAGGGGACGTGGGGATGCAGCGAGAGCCGGCACCCAGGGGCTCAGACACACATTTTACTGTCAGAGTGATGCACACGCACAAAAAGTTCTGGTCAAATGAAAATTGATCACACAGTCGTCACTGCTTTCAAGCTACAGGTATTAGTAACCATAAGAATTTTAAAATACCTATGTACACATGAAGATTAGTTAATTTGGTCAGTTACTGTAGATCTACTTCAAGAGTACCTCTACCTCATTTGAGATAATATCAAAATAGAGATTTTTCCAATTGTGAATTATAATACAGGATGTATTTGTTTTTCTTGTTGTTGTTTGTGACTTGGTGTCTGTGAAGGCAATTGCCCCCGGTATCTCAAATTCACCAGCAAATACAGTTGTTTTGTATTCTACAACATTCAGGCTTTCATTTTCGATATAATAACTGTAAGGGGAATATTAGCACCAGGAGACACAATCTTTCATTTTCTATAACTGTGAGTCAAAGATTGTTATTTTTCCTCTCATCTCTGTAATGAAAATTTATTCCAACTAGAGGGGTTTCTGTTTATGGGAATTAAATCCCATATGAATTGGTGGCAGTGATAGAAACAAAAGCCGACATTTGAATTACGGTTCCTGCATAGGTGGTCTGGGGGTAATAGGGAATCAAGTGTCTAACTTTTCTTTTTTGCTTCTTTTTTTTTATGTGTATTGTGTTTGTTTTGCTTCCATCATTAGCCCAGCCACAACTAAGACTGACTTTTAATCTTGTGTTTGGACAAATTATGTCTGGAACATGACTCCCTTTCGTTCAACATCTGATCCCAGAAAATGACTAAACCAGTTTAACCAGCAGAATGGCTCCCACCTGTAGCTAACACATGGACATTCCCAAATATGGGCTGCTGATTCACTTTCCCCTTTTTCCAAAGTCAAAAGTCACAGCCCGAGTCCCCCATAATAGCTTAATTAATGCAATTTTCTTGTTTTAATCCTTACCATGTCAGCTCTCACAGAGGGAGACCTTTGACTTGTCAACCCCTACACCCCCCTCCCAAAGCGCGGCTGCCTTTGTTATGCTGAGTCTTAACATGTGTCACTTTCACTGGTGTGCTGTTCCGCCAGCCTGTTTAGATAAATGCCTATTGGAAGCCTTGCTTGTCAGGAGAAATTATGGCATCACATCTCTTGTTGGAGGAAAGCCAGAAGTCTCCTTGTTTACACACATGTCATTTAAAGCTGGACTTTAAGAGACAGCCCCTCTCTCTCCCGAGCTAACACTCCGGGATTTACGAGATCGGAGTAAACTCATCTCGTGACTCAAGGGAAGAAAATTAAGAGTGTGGGAAAAGGTTATGGCAGCCCTGTCAAAACGGGTGGAAAAGCTAAACAGGTTTGTGCACAGTTCTGGTTTGTGTCCGTGTGACTGTGCAAAGGGGTTGCTGTGTATCTAATGGTCATTATATATACTCTCTCACTGCGAGCTATTTTTGTCCCCTCTTCTACTTGATGCTGACTCAACAATTCAGTGTTTTGAAGATATTTGAATTTACTTTTTCTTGTCCTCGTTCACTTTTTACTTCCCATCCAGAACCATGACAACTGAACAATTAGTTGCGGGTCTGCATCCGTCAATATGCTTAAATCAGGATGTTATAGTGAGAAAGATGCTAAGTGATAAATCTGAAGGGTTTATTATCTGTAGAGTTATAACTCTATCATACTTGAGGTCATGAGCAATTATTTAGATTTTTTTTTATTTGAAATCGCCCTCAAACAGCTGGACTTGGCTTGGATTTGACAAATTTCCTCTTTGTACGAGGCCTTTAGCCACTGACACATCCAGGTTCAGACGAACCCTCTCCCTCATCTTTACTGCACAGGTCTATTGAAAACACAGTAATGCAGCAACAAGGGCCAAACCTCAGCACTTTGAAAACGCTCAAGCTCATTCCTCTGGAGGTAGGCAGGCATGTAGGAGATAAGGCCAAGCTTCTACCTCTCTATATTTCCCTTCCCATCTTCCTCTCCTGTGCTCCCTAATCATTTCCTTTCCAAAAAGCAGAGTCGGGAGGGGGGGGGGGGGGTTCGAGCTACATCCACAGTTCACATGTCCTATTGTGAGCCTTTGATGTGAAAGTTACAGTCGAGATCTGCCATTCATTACCCTGTGTGGTTTGACTCTTTAAACCTTGAAGCAATATTCAAGTTTCAACTGTGGTGGATGGTTGAGTCCGTAGACTGTTTGATGAAAGATGGACGACACATCTCCAGTTCCTCCCAAAATCTAGAAATGAGGCTTAAACATCATGGATACGAATGCTGGACAGTATCGAGGATTGAAGAGCAGTAGCGAAGTCATATCAATAGATACACTCGCCTGACCAATCGTGCGTCAGTCTTCGCTTTCAATCAGGATGTTTTACCCTGTTTTTAAGCATCAAATAACTAATTAAAACCAAATTTGCAATTAAACAAACCACTACCAACTCCATGTAATGAGAGAAAACATCTAAAAAAAAAAAATATTTAACCTGTACTTTCACTTCATACTTTGGCATTTTCCAATTATTAACTTATTACCTATTCTGCAGCCAGGCACCATTTGGATAAACAATATGCTTCGGTTTCCCTTTTGGTCAGTTTTCATGTCGTCCATCTTGACTTACAGTCCAGGGTTTCCCCCAGCACTATCTTGTTAAGGCGGCCGCCTTAACAAGACTAGGGCCCCGCCTTGACTACCAATGTATTGAAAAAAAAAAAAAAAAAAAAAAAAAGTTGAAAAAAAAAAAAAAAAAAATGGCATTGATAATACTCAGGTAATACTGTTTACAACATTAGTCGTGCCAATAAAGTTTTTTGAGTGTAATTGAGACGGCGACATCTGGTGGTTAAATATATTGTTGCATAGTCTATCATAGTCACCTGTCAATCTACCGCCAGTGACGTGCGGTGAGGTCAGTGAGTGGGTAGGCACTGAGTTCTGAAAGCCAGATTTCTCTAAACCTATATATTGTTAAATCAAAAATAGGGATGTCCGATAATATCGGTCGGCCGATAATATCGGCCGATATTAGCCTATTTTTTTAATATCTGTTCATATCGTTATCGGATTTTCCACCGATAATGAAAACCGATTATAATGCCTGGGTTGTGCTGCCGTGCTGCTTGTTGGGTCCTGACATTTACCGGCGCGCAATTGATGACATCAACAAACCGCACCTGGAACCAAAACAACAACAGAAGAGTGTGGTTAGTGTGGCTAACAGGTTGCCCGCTAGTTGCTTCACAAAATGTCTGCGGTCTGGAATTTTTTTAACGTTTCACCTGCGGATAGCAGATTTGCGGTTTGTAAAGATTGTGAGGCGCATGTCATGCGAGGGGGGAGCAAGGCTTCGTCATTCAACACTTCGAATTTAATCTGTCACATTAAGAAGAACCACCCCGAGGCACACGAAGGGTTTTTGCAGCAAAGTAAGGCAAAACAACAACGAGGAAAGGACTCCCTGCAGAAAACAACGCAACTGTCGCTCAAACAGTCAGCAGAAAAAAAAATGAAATACAACAAGGAACACCCGAGAGCGAAAGCTATCAGCCAAAAAATCATGGAGTGCATTGCACTGGATAATCAGCCGTTTTCAATCGCGCAAGACGCCGGATTCAGCAAACTTGTGGAGTTCCTCGAGCCGCGCTTTGCCATGCCCAGTCGCAAGTATTTCTCTGATGTTTGCCTCCCCGAGTTGTACAGTGTTGTTTATGAACACGTCGAGAAGCTAATTTCTGATGCTGTAGCCATTAGCTTCACGACAGATATCTGGTCTTCAAGCGTTAGCCAGGTTAGCATGCTGAGCTTGACGGCTCAATGGCTGGACCCGGACTTTAAGCTCGTCAAGACTGTGCTTCATTCTCAAGAGTGCCGTGGGTCTCACACGGCACAAGCGATCACATGTGCCTTTGAAAATATGTTGTTTGAGGGCAGAAAGAAACGGTTTATATTTGTAATGATTGTTTTAGCCAAGTTATGGACAGTTACATATGGCCCATCAATCTTTCAGCATCATTTTCTGGACAAAAGGAGAACTCTGTTTACTACTCTGGAAGGTTTGAACTGAACTGTGTGCCTTTCTTGTTTTTATTGCACACCACATTAATATTACAGGTTGTGTTTTTGCTCATGTTTAGCAGGGCTGATTGAGCCCAGTTTATATTTTAAATTGACAAATACTGTATTAGTCCAAGTAATGGGCTAAGGACTGAGTCTGTCTCTAGGCTATATCTTTGCACTTTTATTTCCTTTGTGTGCACTTTACCTCATTCCAAAAGTGTTGTTTGTTGTACCTCATAGAAATTTGTTTTCAGTAGGCTGTCCTACACTACACATGTTTACTTTAAATGCTGTATGAAGTTGTACAGGACAACAATGTTGTTGTTTTGTTTTTTTACAATTTGTGAAGAAATCAGATTTGTCCTAGTTGTAATGGGCATTGTCAGGATGATCTCAGGAAAAGAATGATGATCCAATCTGTTGACAAAATGTTAATAAATATGGAACTTTTCCATAAGTTGAAGTAGTTTCCTTATTTTTTTATAGACAATGTATGGCAGAAAATAATGTGATGGGACCTAAAATTAGTCTGGGGGAAAAAACGCCTGCATATGTATATCGGTATACCATATCGGTTGAAATCGGTATCGGAAATTAAGAATTTGGAGAATATCGGCTATCGGATATCGGAAAAAAGTCAATATCGGACATCCCTAATCAAAAACAATAAACAACAAACAGGCACGCACGGCCGATTTCAAATAAGTTCCTCCCTTTCTTTCTTTCTTTCTCTCTCATAGTTGTATAGTCTCATCAACAGTTGTTTATTTCATTCATGCGTACTGGCATCTTTGAGCAAAATACCCCCAAAAATTTTCGCCGCGCCGCTGCGCGCCGCGCCAACAACACCGCTACACACCGCGCCAACAGCACCGCCACCTGCTTACCACCTTGACTGAGACATTTACTGGGGGAAACACTGCAGTCTATAGTGGAGTTGCACATAGGGATACAAAACATTCTCTTGTTGGTTTCAAGTATTTTATTGTAATCATACACCATACATATTTTATGTCAAGTTTCAATAGTCGCTTTAAAAAAACAAATGTCTTGGAGCTGATAGTACAAGTAGAAGCTGTTGCATTCACACCATGTTGTTTCTAAAGGGAAGCGGGGGTTGTTGATGCATCCAGGTATTACTTTTCCGCTGCTGAGTAAAATACCTGGCCTCTGGTGGCTATCATGAGCGGCACAGGTGGTAGATTGGATCCATCAGCTGCTCCTGCTCTCAGCATATTTGTTGTTGCTTGTTGAGTTGACTCCTCACATACTTTAGTTTGTCTCCTTGGTAAGGCTGAAATAAGTCTGTAGACTTTCTTTTAAATCTGTTTCCCCCCAGTAGTTTACCTGTGGCTTAGTTGTTTACTTGTGCTGTCCTCCATAAGTGCTGCGACTGACATCACAGACCATACCCCCGATCCTATGTTTGTAATGTGCCTATTCAATACCACTCTACAAAGCCACACATTGGGAAAGTGCTCTGCACAGCTGAGCACAAGGGGTGTATTGCACCCTAAATATGTCAGCTCCTAGCGGGGTGCTTAGCTCTTTAGTGGAATGGTAACGACTCAAAACATTCCCATCACAGAAGGAGCTGCCCTCCTCCTTCCCACAGTCAGTCCATGTAGCTCCTGAAGCAGAGGGAGGGACGGCCTTTGCACAGTTGGAGCTTCTTCCTACTTTAGGGTACAAAGGTAGTTGAAATTAGGCCGTCATGGAGGCATCATCTTTAGCCTTTGAGCCAAAACACTTGACATGTCACATTGCTCTTTGGCTCGATATATCAGTCGTTGCACATCAAGGCAGAGGCTAAATATGAATTAAAGTATCGCTCCTCCAGGACCTGGCTTTGCTCAAAGTTACTTGTGAACATAGGTAATAATTGGGAATTTGTTCATAGGAGTAGTTGTGACTCACAGCAAGGCCCCTTGACAACAGCTCAGTCTGAGCAAATATCTATAATATCTATCATAGTCTCAGGCCCATGTCCAGCTCTGGAGCCCTGAGTCATGTACAGCATCGGTAGAATTTGGTACTCAGTTTTTATAGTACCCTGTAGTGTAGAATAATAAATATTTACACACAGTGCAATAGAGACATGTTTGTGGTATGAATCCATTCAGGGACATAATAACTTGTGTATATGCTCTCATTGTATAGTCAGAAGCCCAATCTCACAAACACTTGGTTATTTTATTATTTGTGTCAGGGTGTGACGCCAGATAAAGTCATGTTGTCAAACACATACAAATGTACAGGCATGCACAGAAATCCGCATTCCAATGGCCAATAGATGCGTACATACATTATGTATTGGATTGCACACAGTTACTCTGTAAACATATGGATTTCATCACATATCTCCTGAACTACCAGGAACCGACTTCTCAACCATGTACACACATTGTGTCTCATGTAATAACGTGAGGCATGTGGACCACGCTTATACTCATGACCTCTGCCATCTGAGGAGGAGATGAACAAAGAACACCGGCTCCACTCCATCAACATCCATTTCATTTGTATACACACAATTTGCACTTCAGCTGTCATACAATGCCACACAATTTGACTGACACAGTGCACACTTCAGAAAGGCAGGTGCGCCTCCACACGATTTTTATACAAACAATTTCCACCTGTTCACACAGACACACAGGTAACATTGCACATTGGTGGGATAGCACTGCATGCACACACATACACGCACCTGACACATCAAGCTGGAGGTGCTAGAGTAGCTTCATAGCCTGTGATTTAATGGTCATTTTGTTGGCTGCAATAGCATCCTTTCCCATCCCCTGGTGCCCAGTGGTGAAATAACAGGCTGTGGGCTCATCCACAAAACCCACAGGACCACACTTGAATCATTGCTACAATTTGAGCTATCAAATTATAATGGGAGGATGAGATTGCCTTTCTTTGCTTGGTGCGTTTGTGTGTGTGTGTGTGTGAGTGTGTTTGTTTCTGTTTATGTGTGTGGGGGGGTGAATGTGTCCATGGCGGGTAGCTAAGCAAGTTTATATTTTCTGAGCCTGTAGGCTTTGGTTAATGTGTTTAGCTCAATTTTGTTCTCCTATTTTATAACTAAGGGGAAGGTAATTCTTCTTGGTTGTTTTACTGTTTTTTGCTCTGCAGAACCCCCAACTTAATTTGTAGAAACTGGAAAGAATGAGATGTCAGAAGATTGCTTGTCCCTTAATCTGCATCTCCCTCAGTTTACAGTCAAGTTTTACTATGATTGCTATTTATTTGATACCTTGATATCTACGCCAGTGCAGTTCAATATGAAGCGCATTGGTCTAAGTGATGGGAAATGTTATCTTTGCATATCAAAGCACTAAATGTGTTTCTGACAACATCCGACCACCATGAATTCCCTAAGCATCTGGCTGCCATGGTGATGGGAAATGGACTGCATTTGTATAGCACTTTTCTAGTCTTAGCAGCCAAACAAAGCACTTTAAACTACAAGTCGTATTCACCTTTTCACTTCATCTTGCCGACCAGAGGAGCCAGGGATTGAACCGACCCGCTCTTCCTCCATGGCTCTGTGTGTGTGACCTAATTTCTGTCTAATTTCTACCTTGAAATTGCAACTCCAAGGCCAGGTCATCTTGACATCACCTCATTCATGTGTCTGTAAGAACTTCACCCATTGCTGTTTTTCTCTTGAAGTGACACTATATCTGTGGCACAGAAAGAGGCACATCAAAATGAAAAAATTCAGAAAACAATGGATGATGCCCTGAGTCCAGAGACGCTGTTATAACACAGAGAAGCTGCCTGTGCCATCACAAGAGTAGTGAGGTCAATTTTTCCTCGGTGAATGGAATGTAATTTACCGTCAGCTTTGTGAAGGCAAGCCATGGTCATGGCAGAGAGCGTTCGCTCCTCTGCTTGGGCTAATGATCGCCTTCGACAGAGGTATGGCCGCCACGCTTTTCACCACAATCCTTATTTCACTCGCATTGATTCCCCTGCCTATTTTCACACAGTAATGGATGGCATTGTCCCTCCCCCGCCACTGTTAGCACAAATAATTACGAATCAATATGCACTCAAGGCCCCACATCAGAATATAATTTTAACACATGATTTATTTCCACCAATGCTGCACAGTCCCTCCCATGTGCAGTAGTCAATGGAGGCCTGTTCTGTGGCAGATGTCCTTAAGCTCTGCGTGATCAATCGAAAGACTTTCAATTGTAGTTGCTGAATGAAAGAAATTGTGCTTTTTGTGTAACTCCAGTGGTTCTTTATTGTGTCTGTCTGTTCAGCGAGGGGGACATCCCTTGATAGAAAATACACACCACATTTGATCCATGTTTGTTCACCAATAAGTCATGACAGGCCTTTGTCATGTGTTTTTACACAGTAGTTACAACAATGTGGGATTTTTGCCCCATTATTGATAAGAAGATTGAAATATATACATGATTTATAGCAGTGCCTTGCAGCTCATTGCAGCACAAATGAAACCATCCAAACTTAAAAGATTCTTCACTTTAATATTGCCGATGCAAACCTCTGCAATAAGATCGAAAACTGCTCTCTAATGCCATCAAACTCAGATTCAAAAAATGACTCGGCAAGGCGTTCATATCAAAATCATTTGTTTGCCCAGTCTTGACATTCGCAGGCTAACACACTAATCTTTTCACTCTCTGGGCCTGTCAGGACCAGTGAAATATCATGCAGTGTTCTTCACTCAGACAAAATATGTGTATGTGTATGGGTGTGTGCATTCGCTCGTACGTCCAGTGTGTGTATGTGTGTGTGCCCACATAGATTTGCCATTTGACATTTGGCAGACAGAAAATCCAGCTCTCTTTGAATCAGACTCGAAGCATTCCACCTGTCTAAGCCCTTCGAATTTCAGCTCATTCATCCTATGCTGCTGCAATCACTGTCACACAGAAGTGTGAAAGGTCAGTCAAGCCATCGCTCCACTCCTGACAGCCAATAAGGAGGTAAAACTGGGCATGAGAGTAAAACAATGTTTGTTAGACGTGACCACACCCTCTGATCCTCACCTGAAATGAGTACTGTCGGTGTGGACAAAGCAGTTTTCGGCACATTCTAGAAATTCTTTGATATATTAGGGGATCCAGGATTGCAAAAATGGACCTCTGCAGGACTCTACTCTCCAGTCCCTCCTGGGGTCAACTCGGAGAAATTCCCAGGCCAGATGTATATAATCTCTCTAGTGTGTTCGAAATCTACCCCAGCCCAATTTAAAAGTTGGATGTGTCCCCATTGGAAGGCACAAAGCAGACACCCTGATCAGATATCTGAACCACCTCAACTGGCTCCTCACAATGTGAAGGACCAGCGGCTCCGCTCCATGGCTTGTGGTCGTAATCTCACTCTCATGACAATAGGTGAGGGTTTAAATTTACTATAGATTGGTAAATAGAATCGGTTGTGTCCTGCTATGACTCACCTCACATGGATAAACAGAATAAATTTGTTATAGCCAACACTTATTGGGATGCCTGACAATGTATGTGTTAGCTTGGGTATATTGCAGGGATATTGTTTTTTCTTTTGCTGGCACTCATACAAGCGTTCAGTTTCAATGTGTTAACTGATCAGCAGTTGATGCTGAATGCTTTTATGGTAAGGCCAAAAAGTCCCGTCGGCAAGTGTTGGGAGATGTTTGGATAGAGGTGATGATAGCAATAGCATTACTGTATATGAACTCTTTCTGAACTAGGCACATCCCCTAAAGTCAGAGACCAACATTGGCATACACACACTGAGCATTATAGCCTCAGATCAAAGTACTGTAGACAGACTGTGGCATTGTCTGCTGAGGGGCTGTTGGGACATCAGTGTAAGATACTAGGAATGTGTAGCTGTGACTATGTGTGTCTGTGTATGTGTGTGAGAGTGTGTGTGTGTGCGTGTGTCTGTGTGTGTGTGTGTGTGTGTGTAAGCAGACAGAAAGTGGGGCAGCCAGCTGTTGGGGGTCAAGTCAGGTCCTGGATGTTCTTCTTGCGTTAAACACTCACCCATAAAAGTCTCTCTCACACAGACACAGAATGATTCTTGCATATTTCGTCTTTTGAGACGGCCTGTCGTGCCGCCCATTTCAGCAGGATTACAGTCTTTGATTCTTAGCAGATGAAACAAAAACAAATATGGCACCGGCAGCACTCGACAGATGGAGGTCAGACGCTCTGAGAAGTAATTTTGTGCGATGGATTTTAGAATTAACAGGCTCATGCACACACACATTTCTAAGCGTTAGCGAATGTTATTGCAGTGTCTCGTCAGTGTCGGGAGATGAGTGGTTTTGGGATTCTCTTTGATGGCTCTGCTGCTACCCCTGCTGAGACGCCGAACGATCTCCCATCTCCCTCTCACTACTCTCCCTTCACACACACACACACTTAACACCATCTCTCCATCCATCCCTGATATACGAATAAAAGAATGTGGCAATCAGAAACATAGGAGCCATTTTCATCTTTTGAGGGGGATATAATGGTGAAGAGGTCAGTGTTCCCATCTTCTCCCGCGGCAGTGCTAGTCAAACGTACACACTGACATACACACACATGCAGGGAGAAGATCACAGTCTTGGCAAAGCAAGAGAGACAAGAAAGCCCTAGTGTGCAGTCACTAAGGGTGGGAGTAGATGAAAAGCTACAGGCCTAGACTCTTAAGACTCTTTAAAGTTTAACGTGACAAGTGATTGGCAAACAATCGGCTCGTATTGTATTATTTTTCTCTTTAACTTTAAAATCAAAGCAGTGTTCATGATTTGCAGTTTGGCGCTGTTCTTTTCACTCAAGGTGACTTTATGTCATCGCAAATCCTCTCCGCCTTACCACCCCGGACTGAGTGGCCTCTCACAGAGATGCCCCCTAATTAAAAGTGGACCGTCAGCTTTCCTGGTTGGATGGAGCCTCTGCTTTAGCTCCACAACTGCCAACACAGGACAATCTTATTCATCTCTCCTTGTTCTGAAGCTGTTACCTGAACCGCATTAATAAATGCTGCCGAGTAGCAGGGTAGACTCTCTTATCTGGTGCTTTTTATTCCTGCCTTTTCATTCACTCCACTGGAATAAGTCATGATGCACCTTCCCGGCAGTGGCTTTGCACCTTGACGAAGGGGGCAGATTTAAATAACTCAAAGCTCCTTTGCTTAGACCTAATCCCCAACCCCAAACTAATCAACCCCGCTGTTCCCTTCTTCATTCTTCACATTTTATATGTGATGGAGTGAGGCAAGGCCAGATAGAGGCATTTAAATGTAAGTGCTGGCAGGCTAATCTCTTCAAATCCATGCACCGTTACTTTCATTACTCCACCGAAGTGTGCGTTGTTTTCTTTTCTTTCATGTCATTCCCTTTGATACGACAAGTCAGAAAGTGATTTCTCACAATGGGAAAGTATTGGTCGCAGTTTCAGCGCTGTAATTGTTTAAAGGTGGAGTGAGTGATTCTGGAGAAAGACTGCAGATATTTGAACTCCACCCCTTTATTCAGTGGTCCTTCAGAAGCTCCACCCCTAGATTCATGGTCTTGCATTGCCATGGCAACAACACAATCGCAGAATCTAGAGGGGCTTATAAACAGGGTGGAAGTGGGTTTACTTTTCTAATAGCTGGAGTATAACAAACCATATAATACAAAATATTGTTAAACAAACACAACATCCAAGAGCGCAAAAAACAGCAAGACTTAGTTGTTAAAAGGAAGGTATCTTTACATGACACATCATTTTGAAGTATACATCAATCCAAAGAATTCCCTTGTGCTGAAAAATGACAGGAAACATGCAGAGAAGGAACTTCTGCAGATACTCCCCAAAGGGCAGGTGTTATAAAGTGGACCATCCATTGCATCCACTGCATTGGGCAGGCCCTGTTCTCCAAGATGTTTAAAGGGTTTGACCAACCATGTCAGTCTGTACCAGGTCTCTCTGTGTGGCTGTCATTTGGCGTGCAGGACGATAAGATCATGGCAGATTTTTTCCCCAGTCTGATCATACAGCCCTGTACCCTTCATTGGACAATCCCACCGATGTTCACGCAATGCTTACCTAATGTTTACCCTCATTGGTTGGTCTTCACTCATCTCGCGTCCGTCTGTTTTTATCAGTATTTATTTTTACATATAAGAGACAGTGGAGAGACACAGGAATTATCTGGGAATAACATCCTGTAGAACGTCTATATAGCTGGGAGTCGAACTGGAGTACTGCTGGTCTGGCATGTACTGTATGCCCATGTGGTTTCATCTCTTGTCAATGGGACTTATGTTGTGGAGTATATGCCACCATGATGCTTCCAGTGGTAGTCTTCCCTTCCATGCACTCACTTTACCTTGCTGCTTGTCCCTCGTCTGCAGTCATAGCCAATACCTCCCTTTTTTCCCAAAATGGTGATATTTTCCTTATTATTTATCTTTCTACTGGAAACATTACAGAGATCCCAACAGGATAAGTGAGATCATTTCTTCTGGCATGGTTATTACACCCCCCTGTCCCCACACCCTGCTTCTGTGGAGCTTTCAGCCTGAAGCAAAACAACACAATAAAATACAGTTTTCTAAAGTGATCTGAGCACCCAAAGTTCCCATGACATTCAGTACGGATAAAAATCTCCAGGGAGGAATCAGCAACATCCTCAGCAGCTTTAGCGTTTCACCGCAGGGAGGGAAAGCAATAAAAGTGAAGAGATAAGATGAGCTGATGGTGCAGGCTGTTTTGGCAGTAATGATGCCTTCAATGTTTTTGTTGTACGCTTCACCTACCATTTTCTACAGCTTTTATTATGTACTGGCTTTTGTCACAGAGCTGAGGGTTAATGGATGCATCACATATTTATGGTTTCATGCATGGATCTGCAGCAGCAACTCACATCTTTCCTTTTTGGTGCAAGTATTCACCTCAGAGGAAGACACAACTCTTTACACACATCATGCTGCACATTGCTTTGCCACTGAGGGCTCCTCATCTTCCTCACTTTCTCTTAGGGCTTGTTTACCCACCAAGTTTGGGGGAGAGGAGGCTTCTTCCACATCCAGTGAACATATCTATTGTGAGAGAGCAAGATCCACCAAAGTTCCCCTCCTTTTCCTGCCCGTGCAGTCTTTGAAGCTCTGCACTTGTCGTCATGTCTGTCCATCCATCTTTCAGCATGCCCAACAGGGTTCATGACACCGATGCTCCAGCAGTTTGACGTCTGGCACATCTGTGGAGCATTCTCTTTCGGACCCTGGTGTCCCGAGCCCCAGTGAACACCAGGAACTGATTAAAGGCAGGTGGGGAGGTGAAAGTAGCAGGTTTTAAAGGCTGGTGTCAACTTTATGTACCATGTCTCTGTTTCAGGTTTATGTATGAAATTCAGTGTGTAATCAAAATGTCACAATTAAAAATATGGACAAACTGCTCTTTTCTTACTAAGAACTACACCTGTTCCACCCTAATGACTAAACTAAACTAAAAATGAAGAAAAAGAAAGAAAACATGTGGACTTTGAGTCACCTTTGAGCCAAACTGCAAGAAGAAGGTGCTAAGGAAAAAGCAATTATCATTGTATATAGAGTTGTCAAATGGACACCTAACTACCTATCTAATCCTGAAGCATTATTCACCGTGCCAAATTAGGTACTCTTACTGTGGTTTAGGGCTTCATACTGGAATAACCAAGTGTGAAAGTCTTAAAAAGAGTTTTTAAAATGAAATAGTATTATTAAACAGAAACTGTAACACTCTTGCAGCATTTTAATTGCATAATTTAAATGCTAATTCATTTGAGTACTTTGTGATTGTTTTTTAAATGTATCCACTTTGAGCCTGCATGTGTGTGTATCGGTGTATGCGGGTGCGTGTGTGGGAATGTGCATGCACGTGTGTGTGTGTCTGTCTACAACACAAGTGGTTAAGAGTTCTTCTCAGGTGTTTTTATGTATTTGGATAGATTTTATCACCAGTATAACATTATATACATACTAGATAGTACCAAAAAAAAACATAAAAGTGTGTAGTTTAGATCAAAACTCAGCCAGAGATTGACGATGGCTGTGGCCCATGATTGCTTGTGTAGTAATGTTGTAATAAGCTAATATTCATTGTGTAAGGCTAACATGATAATAAACCTTTTAGTTTTAGTGAGGGACCTTCCTCCAGCATAAGCCCTGGCACTCCACAGAGGACCCCCCACCCATCCCCACCCCACACCCTATAAGCACACAAAGAGAAGAGGCGACAGAGTTGGCCTGGGTAATTGGGATAATAATTATTTCTGCATTTAGTGCCAGCTGGGTGCCTGAGAAGGTCAGGGAACAGCATGAGGACAGGCTTATCTCCGTGTTGGTGCTGGCTTCCATATGGCAGCAGACAATAGTAAAGGGCCTTGGCCCCGGAAACAGCAGCATGGCACAGGACTGCCCCCACCGACAGAACACAACAACACACCACGAACCACGGTGGGTCTCAGGACTGCCTCACAGGCCGGTTGGCCCGAGACTGGCTGCACAGCAGCGGACTGACAATAAAGGACTGTGGAGAGATGGAGGAGGGAAGGAGGTGGAGCGAGGTGGAGGGAATGGAAAGAGAGCAACAGAAATGAAGATGTCGATTAAAGGAGCCATTTCCATGGAGTTAAAATCATGAACTTGTTGCATTTAAGTCTTTGTCTCATCTGTTCTGGCCTGGCCTGAATGGAAACAAAAAGAAAGGCTTTCGTAATTTATGAAGAGGACTTTGACCCCTCTATTGAAACTCTACCTTTATGCATTAGCCTGGTAAAGGCTCCAATCTTGCCGAAAAGATGTGAACAGTGGGAGGTTAAAAGTCTTCTTTCTTTTCTCCCCATTCTACGGCTCTTTATTCAAGCGCCCCTTCGACCTCCCCGTTCACTGGGTTACCATGGCACCAAACCCCCCATAGCAACTTGGCCTGAGCTCCATAAATCAGATTTTTACTGTGTAGCACTTCTTTTAATCTCCATCTACTGACGGCTTTATTTGGTTCCTTCTCTTTGGAGGGCGTTCAGTAAATCCATCCTGAAAAGAATGGGTGTGTGTATGTGTGTGTTTGTATGCCTGGGAGAAAAGACCTATGCAAAAAACAGTGTGGTCCAAGGCTCCTTTGAACCCTGTGCGGGTATTTCTGTCAGTTTGAGTCTCCTTCCATGTGTGGTGACTTTGAAATGAAGCCTCAGCAAGAATCATCCCTGCTTTTATTATGAGTCGTTAATCCAGGCTGGAATCGTACCTAACTTTCCTGTCCAGATGAGGAGGGGAGTCAATTTTTTCTCCCCTCTTCTCTCTTTTTTTTCTATTTTTGAATTGTGACTTAATTTAATTAAAAGGGAACTTGGCAGTGTCCACACGGATTCATCGCTTATTCATGATGTGACTTTGTTTCCGTGCGACCTGTTAATCAGCTGTAAAGAGACACCAGCTAACAAAGGCCCGTCTGGCCGCTGCCATCACAATGTAAAGCGATTCACTGGTCCGGGTCGGGGTCTTGTCTCGGAATCCATCTCCCAAAACAAACAGCTCAGTTGAGAGAGGACGGCCCTGATGAGACAGAGAAGGGTTCAGGTGAGCGCGTTAGTGCACGACCGAAGCGGTTAAAGCGTCTGGGCTGGATGACACACTGCTCCGAGGGCCATTTCAGTAACTGCCCCATTGATCTGCAAGTAAATGGATGAGATGGCTCTGTAATGGCAGGAATCTCTGGCTCTCAACAGCAGCTGTCACTCTCAACGTGTGATCGTTGAGACGGCCATGTGAAATCAGACGCTGAGGTTGGGTAGACGTGAGTCTGCCTGGAGGAGAAAAAGTTTGTCTGTGTGTTTTTCTTTTATACTATGTTCGTATAAATGAATCCAGCCTGGCTTAGTGAGAGCATGTTTGTGTGTGTGTGCTATGTGTGAACGGCTCCCACCGTGTTTCATGCATTTAACTTAAATGGAAGAGATTGTCATTTTCGGAAACTTTGTTCCACCTGCCATTGGCTGCAGGTAAGTTGAAAACATCGAAATCACCCTTGTATCCCCCATTTCAATGTAAACCTGCAGCCAGTTAGCATAGCTTAGCATAAAGACTGTAAGCAGGGGAAACAGCTTCCCCTTTTTAATTTGATCAAATATACCAATCAGCACCTCTAAAGTTCACCAATTTTTGTACAGATTTAACATAAAAGATATGTTGTAATCAATATGTAAAACAGACAATTTGGGCTTAAGTCCCTGTCTATTCATTTGTGGCAGTCTATGACACAGGCGATAGAGCTGGTCGTCCACTAAACAGAAGGCCGGTGGTTAGATGTCAGGCTGCCTCTTGCTGAAGAGTCCTTAAGATACTGAACCCCAAATTGCTCCTGACAGGTCTGCTGGCAGAGTGCGAGAGATGTGTGATAGAGAAAGCTACACATTGAAGCACTGCATGAGAATGTGTGTGTGAATGGGTGAATAGCAATCCTGTACTGTAAAGTGCTTTCAGTGGTCATCAAGACTAGAAAAGCTCTAGAGAAATACAGACCATTTATTCTAGTACATGAGAATGGGAGATTATGGAATATTGTCCATGAACGCATGAGTTGAACATGTAATGTTTCTGTGTTTGTCAAAAGCTATTTCTGTGAACAATTCCATCCACATGCTCATATTTCTGCACATGTGTGCACATGAGTGTGGGAGGCAGCCTGACTGTATGATGACTCCGTCTGCGCCGTTCGACGAGCAAAGTAAAGGTTTCGCGTCCATTATCATATATTTTACTCTTGAAGGAGCACAATGGCCAGAGCATGTGGCAAGCTCTCATTCCTCCAAACGTGGCCACATAAACTTTGTCGGCTTTATATCCTGGAACCTCACATGTCTGGAATGAGTCTGCCGCGTGTATCTATCCCCTTTCAACACAGGAAATTAATCTGAATGTGTCTTTAGAGGAGTTGCCATGTGAAGCTATTAACACTTGTTGTGCAATGTTGCTCTTACTGAAATTACACAGGAAGTCAAAAAATATTGGATTTACTGGAGCAATAGCCAATTCATGTTTTTAAGTTTGGAAATCACCCACTTGGGGAATATTGTGATAACATTGTGCAAATATGTCTTTCTGCTAAGGAAACTAACCTACCAGAAGTAAAGTGTCAAGGTTTCAGTTTCTAAAGAAATATTACAACTAACATTGCTACAGTATTAGGAGCAGAAACATCACCCAGCTTCATCTGCTTTCAAAAGAAAGCGGCATGATGGGCCAGACACATACAAGCACATAAACACCATTATCCTTGTGGGCTGTGAATAGATTTTCCTTTTGATTCCTGAGTAAATCTTGATATTTGACAAATTTGTCAATGTTTTTTTTATTCTCCCTGGTTAAGCCAATACATTCTTGGTTGTAGATACAACATTCTTTCAATCCCTATAAAATGTTCTAATCTCAGATCCAAAAGTGCCAAAAAAAGCACCCAGTTCCTCCTGTTACTTATGTTTGTCACTTTTGGAAGCTGAATTGACTTGTTACATTTTTAACATGGTAACCACGCCCTGCTTTGGAGATTAGCGTTCTGTGAGCGCTGGCCAATTGGCAACCACTGTTTACTGCCACCAGCTGCTTTTGCTCATTGAAGTTTCTGCTTCTCTTTTACACATCAATGTACTTTTTTCTCTCTCTCTTCTACCATCTTATTAATCTTTACAAGTTCCCCGTGTATGGCATAAGTTAAGCTTTGCCATATTAACTGGCCTGTTAAAGCTATTCTTGAGAACATTTTGATACCACTTGTCGAGCTAATTCCGTTCTTTTTCTGAGTAAGTGTCTCCTGTTGTTGTTGAATTGGGCTCTAGTGTGAACTATGCAGACGCCTAACTCTTGGGATGTGAGGTGTTGTTGAAGGTATCCATTTTGAGTCTCTTTAATGTTGTTTTTCTCAGTTGACCCAATGGTGTCCTTGAGACGCTGTCGTGCTGTCAGAAGTTTCAAAAGCCTGCTCTCCCCGTCTTCTTCAGAAGATCACCTTGCCAGTGCTCTCATGGAATAAGGGGAGGGACTTGGACTGTTTATAGGCGATAATGTTTTTCAATCTGCACCAGTGAGGATTTATCAGCTCCCCGGCCGGCCTCCCGCTCTGAGTTTAAAACATGAAATAGAAACTGTTACCCATTACCAGCTCAATGCTCCCTTCTTTGAATTTCCCCAAAAAGGGGGGTAACTGTGAGAGGGAGAAAAGATGGAGGGGGGGATAAGAAGGAGGCAGGGATGGATTCATCTTTTTTTTTTTTCTTTGCAAAGCCACCAGACCTCCAATCCAATTTGCCAGGCATGTGGAGTTATCCCTAAGCCTGTCAAATGTACTGACAGGGAAAGCTGTCACTTCTCATACGGTCATATGGTCACCATCAGCACTCCAGTTATTTATAGGCCTCATCCTTCTCACATTCAGTACATGGACCCACATTCCGGGACACCTCGCCACACTGGGAGGCCATAGGAGAGCCAATTTACTCACTTAGTATCATGTCTTTACTATCGTTTAAGCCATGAAGAACATTTTATTACAGAGCGTACAGCTGTTGGGAATTGTGTGTTTTAATGGCTTCGCATTATATGAGGCGTTTATAGTCTTTAGCAATTCACAAGAAATCACAGAGGAATACATAAAGTAAAAGGAAAAAAGATGTGAAATAAACTTATTTCCTGTTGTGTTCTGCACTCGCTCAAAATTCTAAAGTACTGCACACATACAGTAGTAGCTTTAAATCAAACGCCAGAGATGATGGTAAATAAGAGGATATTCACTGGCTATCATAGAGGAAAGCTAAATGAATGTGATTCAGATATTTCTGTCTCCACTCAGACTGGCCACTCACTTCTCAGTTACCAACGAGGCAATTATTGCTTAATTTCCAGGGAATGGCCAGTGGCTTTGTGTGTGTGTGTATGTGTGTGCTTTGTCATACCTGGAGAATATGTGTTAACTCAGCAGGTTGAGCATTACCAAAGACCTCTATTGTTCTCAGCTCCATTGAGAGTTCTGCGAACACTGGCCCATAATTAAAGGGCTCACTCCTACTTAATGCTTTTGTTCTGATGCCCCCCACCTCCCACCCCCCAACCCAAGCTGGAGTTTAGGGATAATGAGCATTTTGTGTGTCCGAGTGTGCACGCATACATGTGTGTGTATTCAAGCAGATGTAGTTTTGACTCGCTGGTGCGTTCATTCACACATCAGCCACCGCGGTCACCATCTGTGGGCGAACCCATGACCGCTTTGTGGCTAATCCTCCCTGACTCGTCTGGGACTCTGGGAGCGCCGTCACAAGAAGTCGTCCCTGTCACCCATTCCTTAAACCACCTGAAGGTGACAGTGTTCTGTCATCAGTGTCTTTCAGCCCCCCTTGCTGAAACTGCAGTCTAACCTTAAACCCCAGCACCAAAGTCAGCCACCTAACCAGGCCTGAATAATTCTCTTGGACATTACAAGGTGCATTCGGAGCTTGGCTGAGTGCTTTGCTGTGTCACATTTAAAATGTGGCTTTTTATAGGGTTTTTACCCATGAACATGCAGCCTTGCCAATGGGAGAAGTGGGTTATGAGATAGAATAACATAAGAGGTGCTCTATATATTTTTTCTTATCGCTGTGATGTCCACTCTGATCCCTCTCATGAAACTGCAGTATCCTTTCATGACTCCTAAAATGCCAGACAGGAGTTCCTCTCAGTGGAGGAGGTTAATTAGATAGATGTCTGTTATTGAGGACACAGACTCTGCTTCTCTGCAGTTCTCTTTCTTTTTGCTGCCCTTCTCTCATCTCTACCCCCTACCTCTCTTTGCAGCTCTTATGTTTTCTGCCTCAGAAGCAGTTTAGTCAGAGGATTAAAAGAGATTACACTGTGATCTGGTTTGTGATAACTGCTCATATTTGGGGAAGTCCAATAATCACCTTTATAGAAAAGACAGACGCAATGTCATCCACACTAGCTGTCTGTTGACAGACATGAAGAAACTAAAGCCCAGCCAAGTTAGATTCAAATCAATGTTGCTGAAAAGAAACAACAGGACAGTAGACCACTGGGACCCACCTCAGCTGCTGCCTCTGCTACTTGGGGGGAGGGGGTGTTTATGCATTAGAATGTGGTGGCACAGAGAACTCTGCCATTGTTAGTCCTGTTGACTAAAAGCCTGTCACAGCTGACCTCATAGCTTTTGGTAAGACTGGACATGGTAAGTTATGACCCTCTAAATCTCTGGGGAGGACAAAGACACTTTAGGTTCATGGCTTCGCTGCCATGTCACAGGATTGGCTTTTTGAATGCTTGTGCATGTATACAAATCGAACCACTTACCGTGTGGTGTTGTTAGTTGACTTTAGTCACCTCCAGATCTTGTCAGTTTTTCCTGAGGTCCAAGCTTATTCATTTAGGCCAATTAACATCAAAAGATATAATTATACTTGACCAGTTCTGTACCCGATGGTCTTTTCAAAGCCTTGATTATTGACTGCCAGTGCTCCTGATTAGCATGTCGGTCACAGGGGAAGTGTTGGCCTGTGGTCATGATGATAATTAAGATCATAATCACAGTCAATGAGTTTTGTGTGTGTGTGTGTGTGTGTGTGTGTGTGTGTGTGTGTGTACGGTGGTCGTTGTGAGGGGGCTACAGGGCTACCAGCTGTCATGGGGGCTTTTGATTGATTGATGCCTGATATAAGATGATGGATGTGTACTCACATTAAGCTGAGCGACGGCTATGCCAGGCTCGTCGCGGCTTCAGCAGTTTAAGGCAGCGCAATGGCTTCATTAAGAGGGAGAGCCACTGTGACCATAGATCACAGTGGTGACAGGCCAACTGTATGTCTGGCTGGGCTGATAATGATGTCATGAATGTGAGGGTCACAGGTTGAAGGGGCATTAACATATGTAAGGCTCCTGGAGGTTGATGGGTGATAGCGGTAATGGCAGAGTTTCTTCTTCACTGATTTGACTTTGTGAATTTATGGGTTGATACAAATGCATTACAGCATTGTAAAGCACCTGTCAGGAGGACCAGTGGGTTTGATATGTGAATGTGTCTCACATGCATAAAGACTGAAAACAATTTCTAGCCAGAGTCACATAAACTTTAATGATCCTGACAGCAAATGTCTTTGTTACCACTGCAATAACAAACAATTAGGGAAATTAAAAACCACCATATGTAGAATAAAGTGAGGAGGAAAATGTTCAAATACAAATGTGTGAAAAGTGATGTGCCTCAGCTGGCACAGGACGGTGACTACTCTTGTCCACAAACTGAGTGAAAGTGGGGAGGGTCTTATCTAAGTCCCCAGAGATCATGAAGTAGTACCAGAGCAGATGACGCCACACATGGTTGCCAGGTTAACTGATGTGTTGATGTGAGATATGTAGTGTGCATGAAGCCCTACAGCTCCAGTTCATTGTCTGGGCTGCATGACCGTCCCACCCTGTCCTCCAGAACCATATGAAAACGGTCTATGACAGTAATGGGATCTGTAACATCTCCTTGTAGCCATGTGTCTTTTAAACACAACACAACAATCTGATCTGAACAAGGGCTGCCAGCTCGTCCATCTTGTTGTCCAGTGATCTTTGCATTGCCCATGATGGGAGAAGTAAGATACACTGTTCTCCATCAGTCTCTGTTGTCTGGAACCAGCTCTCTTTCCTTGTCGCATCATTCTTCCACCTCATCCTCAGATCTCGGTTGCATGTCTTTTGTCCTGGTCTCCAGGGTGATCACCTGGTCCCTTGTGTAAAGGACGTAGCTGATGAAGTGATTTCACTGTGAAATACAGAACAAATCTCTCTAGCATGTTTTGAAAGGTGTGCAGCTTAAATAATTCACAACTGAAAAAAATTTAACAAGTCTAACAAAAGAAGAAAACAAATTTTGAAAAGCAGGAAAACAAACAGTCATGACTGCAACAGGTCACATGTATGTCAGCGCAACAAACCAAAAATACTTTTTTAATTAAAACAGCCTCCAACTGATTTTCACATGGATAAGAATGTCTTGTTCAAAAGTAGATTTTATTTGAGGTAAACTAATTATTTTAATCACTTGTTGGTGTTTATAATTCATTTGAATTAAGAAAGGAGACAAATTACTCTTATATGAACACTAATTTGTTCGTTTTTACCTCATATTCTCTCATTATTGTCCTTTCACTCTTCCTCTTTTTGTCTCTCCATCTGTCAGTGTCTGCCAACCTCTTGGCCGACATATTGATTATTACACAACACGGCCTAAATTGAAACGATGTTGCAATCTCAATCTTTTTCTTCTTTACGCTTGTCTGTGTGCGTGGCCATTACTAAAGGTCATAACCCCTAACCTCCTACCTCTTCCCTCTCGATGGCTCAGAGGTCACCAGGACCTAATCCAGTAATGGAGTGTACAGAAGAGCAGCCATTGAGGATGGGAGGGAGGAGGAGGGAGGGGGTAACAGTTCCCCTCTACTACTTCTATTCCCTCCCCTCTTTTTTTCTGTACATTTATCCCTTCCCTAGAAGTAACCCCCCCCCCCCCCCCCCTTCTCCTCACCACTTAAAGCAGGGACCAGCTGCGCCAGGAGCAAAAAAATCACAGTAGCCCATCTTTTTAGTTCTGCTTTATTACACCCACTATCAATATTGTTATTGTTTAAAGTGGCCCTGGCTCTAGCGCCGCTCTGACTGACGGGCATCACACTGTGCCTTCTCGTTAATTATGTATAGAGGAAGTAGCAGCTGCACGGGGGGTCGCGGAGGAGAGGACTTGTGGGCTGCTTGAGTACGGGATGGCGAGTAGAGCTACCAAGGCCTGGCGTGAATTATTTACCCATGCATCACAGCTTGCCCGCTGAGCGTCATCCTCTGACATTTGGAGAGGGGAGCGATTGTCAGCATCCAGCCTTGTGTGATGCCGTGCTGGCGTAAAACGGGGATACTTTGTGATGCTGGCCTTGGAGAGTGAACCCGGGAGACGTCAGTGCCCTAATAAAAGACAGGTTATCTGCTCTGCTTTGTTAGATGCTGAAAAAAAGATAGATAGATATTTTTGAAATGTATGCATGTGTGACCACTGAATACAGCAGTGAAGAAGTGAGCCTTCCACATCAGCCATGCAGTGCTCCTCAAAATGATGAGCCAGATGTTAATAATACATTTCTGAGCACATATGTAATATATGGTCAATTCATCAGCACTGCCCAGGCCCAACTGAAATCTAATATTAGCCATTCATTAAATATCAGGTTTGTCACTCAAGCAACGTGCAAGTAAAGCAAAGAGAGGGTCAGTGAATACCTGCATCATCAGTGATTCTCTGCTCGTTCACATGCTGATGTCTTTGAATATTAAAGGAGCATAACAGTGTTTAAAAGCTTATAATTTAGTGTCACAATTCAACATCATGCATTTCTCCAGCTATGCAGGCAACCACTGATATTCAGTCATCACACAATAGTGTTATCAGTTAACAGAGAATAAACAGTCAAGGCGTGGAATATAGTTCAAACACGATGAATATCATGCTCGCTTTTATTCTTGGAAATAGCCACAGCACAATAAACAAAAACATCACCACACAGATGCACATAGGGATTGTTTGGATACGTACAATTGGTTTTGAAAAGCTCAGACGTTCAAGAGATGAATTCTAACAAATTATTTCTTTCTATTTACTTTGTCAGTTTTAAACTCCCTGCAGGTTGATTTTAAAAACAAAATAAATAGTCAGTAAATCATTTATTTGGAAATAATCTGAAACTTGTAAAAAGTTGACCAGAGGCAAAGTACTGTGTAATTACAGTGTTGGGTGTGATGACATTTTTACTAAGCGTGAAGGTCAATTTACCACCACTTAAAATATGAGTTGTTTTGAAAAGTGCACTTGATAATATTTGTTTGTGTGCTGATTACCCCAACTATTTTTATTTGCGTAAGATCTCACCCCATTTCAGCTTTTTAGCAGGAACTCACCTCTTAACCTGTCTTTGAATCGCATCCATCCACACTGTCTATTTTCCTGCCGAGGCACTGGTACACAGCACAATGTCCCGGTTCTGCCACACTAACAATTCCAGAACGGGACAAGCTGAGGGATGAGGCAGTGTCGGAAATGCAAATTGAAAAAAGTAAGTCAAGTGGGAAGGAGAGGTCTGGCGGGGGATGGGAGGGTTGGGGGTTGTGGGATCTCACAGCTGTGATGAGCTCAGCTGGACCTGGTTAGCAGGTTGGAGATGATTTTGAGACTGTATCTGTGGCAGTGCACCAAGACTGAGAAACATGAACAACAGGAGGTGTCCCAGTTTTCTCTTTTTATATTTCATAGTTCAGAGAATTAATTGGTTTCAGGTTTTTTATAATTTGTTTCTTTCTCGTTAATTTTACAACAGTTAACTCACTTTCCTTCTGCAGTTTATTAGCTTCAAATGTGGCATCTGCATTTACAGTATCAATACTTGCTTGGATAAACTTGTCTCAGGATCTACTTGTTTGCTCTTGTCCAAGTTCTGACAATCATTTGTGTTTTTTCCAAAATCTCTGGGTTTTGGATTGTTACTCAAAAAACCACCCTGCAAAGGTGACTTGTCACTGGAACATATCAGTCTCAAAGGGAATTCAATTGAGGTCACATACTGCAAAATACGGCAACCATATTTTTCATATTTCACGGCGCCAACCTATACTTAGACCAAGTATTTTGGTGTCAGGGTCCATAAAAGAGTATACTGGAAACCTAAGTAATATAGTATACCCCCAGCTCACTTCGCCTTTCCCCTCTTAGTGTCTAGCTAGCTGATATCTCGTAAAAGCTGTCTTTAAAGCCTGATGGGCTCATAAAAGCTGAGCTAACCTGTTTAGACGGATACTTCATCCTGTGGCCTTCACACCTTATTTAAGACTGACTCGTCACTCTGCTTACCCTGCATAAGAATGTAGACTCATCAGATGTCTCTGAACAACATAAACCACTGTAACACTCCAGTGAAGGGACACTCTTTTTTAATTTGAAGATAATTATTCACCCTGTTATGAAACCTGGGCTGTCACATGCATTTTCTTGCTGTTTATATGGTTCTTTGAAAATCAAAGATTTGCAGCATTAAAGGGTCTGGGGCACGATCCAGCAAATTAATTTAGTCTGTGCTTGCAACTTATGAACACATGATTAGCTTTAATCATAAGCATGCAGTGCAGCTTTGTCTCATTACAAAGTGGCACTTACTCTAATGTGTGTGCATGCATGTGTGTGTGTGTGTGTGTGTGTGTGTGTGTGTGTGTGTGTGTGTGTGTTTCTGACTATGTGAATGCATTACACAGTCCGAGCCATATTCCAAACCCAACTCTCTCTCTCAGAGTGAGCAAGTGCCTCTGAATCAATGGACTAGGATTAGGGGCTTTAACTTCAAAGTTCATCTCTTTCTTCATGGACGCAGCTGTCAGTTAGGAGCCGCCTCGCTCCTCTCTTCCCAGAAAATACAAACAGATAAGTTGCCAGCAATAGAGGTGGAGAAAGTTCTTATCATGCACTCCATGCACTCTAAGAGAGCACGCCATGTTAATGTGCCTCCCCCTTTATACGACGTGTTAGCTGTATGAAAGCGTCTAAGCGTCACTCAGAAGAAGCAACTCAGATAAAAACACTGGTACCGCTGGATGTAAACTGGTTTACCCTCGATTCAATTTGATGCAAACGCTAAATTAATCTTGTGGAGAGTTTTCATAGAATGTATAATACAGCATTAACTGGGTTTTCGCTTACTGATAAAGATAAATGAAAATACAAGCAACACACAAGACTACATTTTTACAGTCAAACGTTTCAAGCCTTTTTTATTTTACAGTAAAATAGGTTTTTCAACCTCTGTAAATTGCATTCACTTCTAATGGAAAGCCATCCTGACCTTGTGTCTGTTCTGAGCTAGAGCAGCTGCAATCTGCCTCACAAGATCAGTTGAATAATTGGTTCATTTCTGAACTGCACCTGAGCATTAAAATTCTTTATTTCTCAACTAGTATTTCCTAGAATCTTCTGGCCATCCAATTGGCTCTGCCACGACATTGCCTCGTGTCTTTTCATTGGACTGTAGATCGCCATCCCAGCCTCTTTCTCTTTAGCATTAAATCCACAGACCACATACTGGATGTCTTAAAACAACAACAAATATTTTCAGTTCCTTTTTTTTTTTTTAAGTCACACCTCTTTTTCTTCCAAATATGAGTAAACCAATCGCACTGAATCTAAAGTACGTTTACTTTGGAACCAAAGCCGTAAAACTTGCCAGAGAGAAGTCAGGGCAGAAGGCATTGATGGTGTCTTACATGTAGACAGCTGTCAGGCCGATTGCTCTCTTGCACCTGTAGTTTGACAATTCCCTTAAACAGAGAATGAAAGTGAGAAAGATATATATGACATGTAGGAAGGAGGGGTTGGAGCACATGTCTTTGTGGTAATAAAGCAAACTTGGGTGAAGTTGATCCCGGCCCGGTGGCAGGGGATATGTGAGCTGGGGAAAATTGGCCTTTTGAAATACAGAAGGGTGTGTATTTCTAAAGGGACCATGGGATAACCACAGGCCTGCCCCTTTTCTTGGTTTTCGTTGAGCTGCATTTCCTAGAGGACAATCCTCTGTGGTTCCCTTCAGGGCAGAGCTATATCTTCATTCTCACTCCAGGGAAGTGGGAGATGAACGGCCCACCAGAGGCCAGCCATGTTGGTCAGTCTGGAGGAGGGAGCAGCTCAACACAAATTGCTTCTTTCCCCTGCTAATCAGAGCTCCATGCTACCCAGTCACGTTACTAACGTGGTCTAGGCAGTCAGCCAAGATGATGGCCTCCGAGGACCCCCGAGAACTCCATATGGAGTCTGAAAGGAACCATAGATAGACATGCACGCACACACATTCACAGAAAGAGCCCCCATCTAGAAGTGGGGATTTTAGCTGGCGCGACGCCAATGTCAGTGCATCAGTCACAGGAGGACATGGGTGAAGTCAGAGCCTGACAAATCCATGGTTTTATCAGGCCTTTGTCCGGCCTGCAGCTGTCACTTACCAGGATAGTGGGAGAGGATGAGGAAGACAGAAGGGAATTCATGACCTATCCTTGTTACCACAGAGGAGGGCCGAGGCATTCAGAGATAAAACACATGGGAACGAAAAGGAAAAAAATGAAGGAGAGGCAAGAACGAGCTGGGATATTTTTATTAAACTGGGATATAGAGAGCAGAAAGTGGAAGGAAATATATGTTTTAACTGTTTTTCATTTGATTGTAGCAGAAATCATAGCCGATTGGTCGATGTGTGCCGATTTCCTCTGAAGAATCTAAAAAAATGTTTTATCTTTGTCCATTTCCCGCTCAAAAATGTCCTGCGGTAATGCATATCTAATCTTTTTCAATCATCGCAGTAGGTCCCAAAGGCTGTCCATCTCCCCAAAAAATGCCATCTCTGTGTCTTTGAAATAAATGAAAGTCCACAGGGCGATGGAATAAAGATGAGCTAAGCCTTTGACTTGATGCAAGATTGCCAAAGGGCCCAAACTTAAGAAGCATGCCCCTTCATCTGCTGCGTTGAGATACTGGGGCCAGAGCAAGAAACCAGACAATCTGATAGAATTTCAATCAACAGTGATCAGATAAGAAATAACAGACCGCCTGATTTAAAAGTCAGACCGGAGCCCTAACAGCCTTTTTTACTTTAGTCAGAAATGAACAAGTCTGTGACAACTCCTGTCAAACTTCATATCATGAAATATTATCTACAGGATTATAACATTCTGTGGTTCCCATTCTGATTAGCTGGGATTGGCCCCTGGCCTTAGGTAGGCCCATATGACCCATGTTGCACTCTCAGTGATTGGATTACTGCTTTATTGGCCAGTGGCAGTGTTTATAAGACATGCCGAGACTTTCTGTGGCTTTGATCCACCAACAGAAGCGAAGAGGGGGACTGTGGCATACTATGCATCCTTGGCCTAAGCCGTGTGGTGTGTGAGACATCTGCCAAATCCTCCCGGATCAAGGGATGACTATTACACAGACAGGCATCCACATACCTCCAACTGCTACCTCAGAGGGCTCATGACCCCTGTCCACAGGTCAGGTTTGAAAACACAGGTGGGATGGAGGTCACACATATGTCCGCTTATAGAGATATTCATACAACTGCCCTTTCATGGCCTTCTACTAAACAAATGCCCAAATAAAGGAGTTGCTTTATAGCTTGTAACCCTGCAAGGGGTTATGAATACAATCTTAACATTTGATTCTGTCACAAAGCCACATTCATAATAAGTTCAGGGAGCTTGGGTCTTATTTTTGTTGTATTATATGGTATTTCCCAACTTCAGCTACTTTTAATCCTTTCTAAATAAGGATGAATTGGAGCAGCGGCGGGAGGAGGAGGAGGAGATCAGTGGAGAGTCTGTTGTTCAGACAGGCCTGAATTCTTGTTGTTTGACATGACTCTGCATGCCTGTGAATTCACAGGTTCACCTCACCCGGTAAGCCCTCAGAATAAGCTCTCACCAAATCTGTAAATAAAGCAGTAGTGTGACTTTACTGAATATGAGTGTCTGTAAAGTGAGGAGACGGGGAAAGTGAGATAGTGAGTGTGTGTTGTCGTCTTTGTGTCTCTTTCTACGTCTGTGTGTTGCAGCCAGCGTAGTGTGGGCATGTTTGCATGCATATGGGAGCAGCATTGCCACCCTGAGAGGCCATTTGCTGACATTTCAGTCTGCAAACACACAAATGAATTTTGAGCAGACCTCATTATGCAGGCCCGAATGAAGATGCTGGCTGTGAAAACTCTGTGGCATATGGATACTTTATCTCCCCCATGTTTTTTAATTACTTTACAGGCAGTATCCTATTTTCCATTGAAATACATTTTTAAATGAGGACTTTCATAGGAAAAAACTGCAGCGGGATTAAGCCCTGTAAGCTAATGCGATCATGATGCAGACATTTTCCCTTAAGCATAAACATGACATGGCTTACGGCAAAGTGATGAGCAGTGCTCGTTCCTATTCCTTCATAGCCTTATATTTTTTGAGTCATGGACACATCCATCCTAACTGCTGAGGTGATCTTCAAACATAAACTGCTACCAGGTTTTCCCCCAATCTTGTTTCACACTTCTTGTTCTAAAGGCCCATTACATACACTGATGTATTCATGGGGGAACTGGAAAGAAGTGACACCTGATGCATCAGCAACGATCATGCTGACTAATTATGCATTGAGGGACCCCAGCTCTGAGGAGCTCTCAGGGAAGGCAGCGGAATCCATCTTCTTTATGAATGAAGACAGGCCTTCTGTCGACTATTGCTGTGATAGCGCAGCTTCTGATGCCACTTTGTGGTTGATTCCTGCCCCTCGTCCCTTCTTATCGTACAGATCTTTTCTCTTTCCATATGAATATATTTACACTGGATAATTACAAGGAGTGCTTTCCAAGAATCCCATCAACTCCCACCATGCAGGATGGAGGACATAGAGGAGAAACCCCTACAGATAATCTAGATATTGCACAGACCTCCTTTGAACCACCATGACAAATTCAGCCCAAGTTAAATCCCACCCCGACTCCCAACCCATATTTGATGCAATTTCCATTTGTAGCTCTTGGGGAAATAATGTGAAGTGATGTGCTGCTATTTCTTTAATTTTCTGGAGATCTTGTCTCAGCTGATCTTCTTGCAGTGCACACCCCACCACTTTATCCACCACATACTGGAGCGATGGAGGCCATTCCTCTTTCTTGATGCATTAAGTGGGTGACAGAAGGGCAATAGGTCGTCTAATGTTGTGAGTGTATATGGAGTCACGTAGTCTTGTTTATAGCCAGGGTTGAATGTCTTTGTCTGGATCCCCAGCTGGCTTTCACTGCACCCCGTGATTCCTCTAGCCAGGTCGTGACTGTTTGAGATGCTGATGCTAGCGATGACCCTCCCTGGAGGGTCAAAGAATTTTTTTTACGAGGTTGTTTGTTCGGAGGCTTCTCTTTGACTCCAGCCTCAGGGATTAAGCTAATTGCATGTATTGGGCTTTCCAGTTCTATATTTGGTCTTTTTCTACCAGACCTCTCTCTCTCTCAGCAAGCAGGGATCATGGTGACCTGTATTTCAGAATATGCATTAGCAGGAGAAAACATAAACAGAATCAACTCAGAATTGCTGATACGTTTTCATTTTTTCCTTCTCAATTGCATGGCTGTGTGTGTGTGCACAGTATAGCTAAGGCCAACATATTAAGGGAAACCTGTGGGGGCAGTCGGGTGATGACAATAACAAACTAAACAGATGTAGAGCTGTTTCTGTAACTAGTATTTCTCAGTCTATCAATTAGTTACAACATTTTAAAGGGAAATTTCTTATTTTATTAGCCTATAAGTGCTGTCATAGAATTGTACATATAGTCTATGAACACTGGCTCTTCTTTTACCAACATTACGAACAGTAATAGACGGACTCCACCATCACCCCACAGCCTATAAGCAGAAGCCACCTCACACCCCAGTGAGCCACTTAATTGCCCACATCCACATAAAAGGCCTAATTCACTCCCACACACATAAAGCTATAGGAATCAAATGGAGTATAACTAATACAATTGATTTTGATCAGGCAATATGAATAACAAGATAACTACACTTCACCAAGTGCTACTCAGGGGGATGCTCTGAGTTCCTAGCATCATTTATGAGCTGCTATTTATTGTGCTTTTAATGAAGCTTGATTGGCAGCATGTCTTCGTGCCCATTATCATCAGAGGGATGTGCTCATTGTAATCTGCAATTATCACCGTAATGTACCCAGAATCCACTGGGCCCAAGCAAGCAATCATTTCCACCGCTGGCATGCCAACTGGACACGCACAATGACAGGGTGACAGGTCCTCGAGTCAAGTGTTTATTGTGACAAGGTTTTTATCCTTTATATCTCCCCCTATTCCCTTATTTTACCCACCTGGGCTTCTCTGCTCTTTGTCTTTCTGGCGATTTTGGTTTCTTCACACCAGCTGAGTTCCCTTTTCCCCCTTGTCTCACATGCTCTTGATTAACCTTTCCCTTTTTTCTCTCAGCACCAAACCCCAGAACCCCTCCTGCCTTTATCTCCTTTACCTTCCATCCCACTCCCTACATCCCCACGCTCCCATCCCCTCCCAGCACAAATTCCTAACCTTTGGTCACTTTCATCCCTGTGGTATGCATAAATGCAGGCCTATTATCAAGCCAGTTGTCTGATCATAATTATGCATTTTGTCATGTGCTGCCTCTGTAGCTGCTGATAAAAGGAGAGCCTGATTAAGCTGAAGGAAGGCTATTGATTCCTATTGACAGGCCCCTCAAAGCCTTTTAATGAAGGGGATGTAAATGAGGGTTTTCCACAATGTTTAATGACTGTGTACCATAAAAGGCCAATATTCTCCTGCAGTCTAAAAGGGATATGCATCATCCACAATGGTGCACGAGGGACACTTTCAGTTATCGGGATGTTAAGGAGCAATAGATGGTGAGAGGGAGTGTAAGAAGAAAAGCATGAAGCGATGTCAGCCTGGTTTGCAAAAGGGAATAATGACTGTCAGATCAAGGGGATCCTCTACACAATTTAGAGGGGTGGTCAAGTGAATTATTCAAAAAATGAACAAGCATCTGGAGTAACATGCTGGCAAGAGTGGTGTGCCAGGTGTGATTTCCCAGTGGAAGTTTGCTGAAAAATTACCCTCTAAATAACCGCTCAGTGTTTCATCTGGATTCGAAACGACTAGTCCCACAATCTTACCTACTGTTTCTCTGTTCCCCAGCAGTCAGATGGCTCCCAGTAACCATGACCGGATACAAAGGCTGAGGCATGAGTTCCAGCAGGCCATACATGAGGACATCGATGACCATCAGCACACCTATAGTATCGACCCATCTTTGGTGAGTGTCCAATGGGAACGTGCTCCATCAGCAGCACTGAGCTACGCAGACCCACAAACACATTTACTATACAATCCCCTGCGATAGTAATTTCCCTTAATGCACCACTGGTCACCAGTAAAGTGCTTGAAGAACTTCAGAATCAATACATTAGAATCTTATTCATGTGACTATCTACTTGAGACCTGACCTCACTTCATTCAGAGTTTGTCTCACACTTGACCACAGGCACTAACAAACTCTAACAAACACATGTCAGTGCTAGGAAACATATCTTTAATTGGTATTTGATTGATTGGTTCTTGATGATTTTCACTGTTACAGCCATAGAAAACATTCCAGTAAATTTGTACTTTCTGAGTGATGTTAATGCTCAAAATTGAGGGGAAATTAGTTTTTTGCATTGTCAAGAAAAGATACAGTGTTTAGTTATAAATCTCTTCAGACTACATTACCATTACTGCATCCAGGGACAAACTATAATGACAATGTTACCTCGTGAAATGTAATAATAATTGATATAAAAACAAACTCAGAATTTATTCGATGTGGTAAGTGCCATTACATAAACTGTATCTTGGTCATATCCCTCAAACTGTTTATTTCTTCTCTTCGGGATTCAACCTTGGGAACTAAATGGTAATTTGTAAAAAAAAAAACTAAATATGACTCAGTTATGGCAGAAAGGCAGAGAGGAGATGAACAAGGGACACAATTTATTATTTGGGACTCTGTTGCAAAGTAAGGCGACAGAATTTGATGACACTCAGGCACTCTTTCATTTTAATTTTCATCCAACTCCATTAAAGGGATTTTTAAATTAAAAAAAATTTGAATTAAAATCTTAGTTGTTTTTTCTCCTCTCCCATGATTGATCTGTAGGAACAATGGGATTTACTACTCATAATTGGAAAAAAAAGTAATCTAGTTAATTCCTGAGTTAATTAATTCAGAGTTGATCTGGTATCCTTCCCTGCTGAGCATGAAAACTTTAGCTGTGCCTGGAGTTTAAGTAAAGAAACACTTTATTTGATCCTTTTACCCATAGATTTCCCAGATTATTGTAACATGCAGTCCTACTGTTTACATACAGTGATTTGTTCACTTTAAACTTATTAGTTGAAACTTAATTTCCACTTTATTATTTATTTATACTCATATAGTGAAGCAGGAACAAATTAAAGGTAGGTAGGTATTGTATATATTTTTTGCTCTAATGGCTTGAGAAAGGGTTTGCTTTTTTTTTTTTTTGACATTTCACATCTGGTTATAGAAGAAAAATGGTTAAAGTAGAGCTGTTTCTAAATTATGGGTCAAAATGTCAGACATTAAAAGTAAAAAAATATTTGGCATCAAATTTCCCGGAGAATTATTGGTGTCAGTTGGCCAATTGAATGGGTTTCTGGAGTGGCAGGCGTTTTCTACTGTTTTTCCTCTTGTCTAAATGAGTTTGTTTCAGACGTAAGAGCATATTTCCCCACCACATTCCCTCTGCTCTGGATTAGCTTCAGTGATAGTCCTACCCACGGTTGAAAACCACTGAAAGACGAATATCTTACTGCACTGTTTTCTTAATCTCTCTCTCTCTCTTGCTGTCAGACTGAGATGTTGACTGTTTGCTCAGTACTCCGCAGTCTCTCTGAGCCACTGAGCTCCTAATTGCTTGTGATTGTTGACATTGTTGAGTGTACCCCTGCTATTCCACGGGTAAGAAGATATAGGGCCAGCCCTGGAGTATTGAAGTCTGTTTTATTAGCCCTCTTTCATGTTATTTTAGTCCTGAACAAGGATTCACAATGGCAGAGCTTGTTAGGAAAGATACAGCCGTACCCATGTTATGTGTTGACACTGATTAGATGAATTCAAGGGGAAATTCTGTCTTAGTGTCATCCAAATGCAAAACGGATATGAATCTATTTTTGACAGACGGGACAATAATTCAAATATGGAAACAAAGGGAAAGTATGAAAAGAAAAGAGGGCGGTAAAATATGAGGTGACACATTTATGTTGGATTTGAAAAGATTCAGGAGGAAGAAAATGATACAGATACAGTCTGTGTAAGAGCAGGAAGAAGAGATAAAAATACATCAGAGGAATAAACTATTCTTCACCTATAGTCTGTATATTTTTAGAGTGATTATGAAATTGAAAACTCGCTAAAACTTTGAGAGAGTGAACTTTTCAAATGTTGGTTTCATAAGTGTAGGTGGAGGCATTTGTGACATCAGTTTAATTTTTTTTAAAGAGTTTTGCAAACCTTGTAGCTGTTTTCTCTTCTTGCTTATTGCAGATATGTTTTGTGTAGAATATGAGGTCAGTCAAACTGTGGATTTCACTCTTCATCATTGCAAAATATTGTCCTTTGTGACAAAAATATCTCTGTGACCTCTAGTTTTTGTAAACTGAGTGAAAAGTGTTTCGGGCAAGATGCTCATGACGGAAGTTGAATGTCTTCCACATTAACATCTGCAGATTCAAGTCGTCCCTGCACTGAAGGTTACCTTGTTATGGCCTTAACACAGGAATTCATTATTTTAAGCTATTAAGGTTTTATTATTTGTTCTGCATATTTTTCTCTCCCAAAAAAACAGCACCGGCTGAGATCACCTGATCACTTTTCTAGATGTTGAGAATTAAAACATTACACAAAAAACAAAGGCGCCTCAGGTTCATTTAGAAGCTGTAAGGGCTGAACAATATTAGGAAAATATGTGATATGCAATAACGTTGAATACTGCAATGACGATATGACCTGCGATAAACAAACAAACGCTTCGGGTTCACTGCTGACCTAGACCCCATACACTGAGTAGCCATTGCAGACACTGAAAAAACTGAAATGCATTAATTCCATTCTAACAACATAATTTTATTGAAAAAAAATTCACCTGGCTATGGAGGCAGGGACCACGGACTGCTCTACAGCCCAAGGGAGAAGGTGCAGAGCCCAACCACAGCACCATCTGGTCCAGGGCAGATACCCGCGGAGCCATGCACAGCTCCACTAAGTCCAATTACAGTGATCATTTGCGGTCTTTTCATACATGTTTGGACCATAATAGAGTCAAGTTTATACAGTTTTTACTGGCTCTGTCAGTAATGTACTGCTCCTCTCTGTGTCTTTATGATTTGCGCCGTGCACTGTGCCAACCGAAGTGGGCCAAATCGAGCCAGCTGCCATCTCCTCCGGCTTTACATACAAGTTTACACATTCTGTTGTTTTTACCCAGACTGAGTTTACACATATGTCTGATCGATCATTATGTGATTATCAGCGTTGATAATGTGTCGTTATTTCAAACAAATCAAGGTCTAAACTATAGTGGGTGAAAACATAACCTCCTTGGCAGAGCTCATAATTCTGGAGAGCTACAAAACAGCTACTAAATGGACCTGGTGTCCAAATAATATAATATAAAGAGTAATATTTTAATTCACTTTTAATGGTCACCATCTACAGATTCCCCTTTAAATATGTTTCACTTTTGTTTTCGTATTAAAAGAGGAAAATCTGGATATTTAAATGGCTTGTCTCTGGGGTGTTGGAGACTGAGCTCAGGTATGTCCGCTGTGAACGCCTGTAATGACAACGCTGGGGTCAGCCTTCGAGCCCCAGCTCCTCCTTAATGGAATAATGAGTGGGACACAGGAAGCCCTGTCTATCATGTCGCCCCAAGTACACAATTAGAGCTGGCATGTTTTCTCTCCCTCCCTAACTGCTGCTCTGTGAGCGGGGATTTCCAGATGTTCATCATAAAACGCTATGTATTTTCCCGAAGAGTTGGCTTTCTCTCTCTCACTCTTTGACTGAGGCATAAAATCAATTTGTGCTGTTGCGTTGGAGGACCGACAAGCATGACCACACAGACGAGTGGGAGCGCCATGCTGGTACCTTGGATCAAACACACCAACAGCAGCTCGTAAAGCCCTTATTTATACGAATTCCTTTGAATTTATTATCGCTCTATCTCCTGCTACCAGGATACGTGCTTCTACAAGCATTTGCTATGTTTGCATAAACTCCGGTCACTCTGATTCTGGTGCTTTTATGTTGGTGGTTGTTCCGTTGTGATTGTGTAATCTTTCCTATGTGATCATGTGAAGAATAAGCCACTTTTAGCCACAGTCACTTGACTCCCCAAAGGGGCAATGGGTTTGAATTATTAGTTTGAGCTCCCGGCTGTGAGCAGCAACGTAATACATGTGATGTCTTGTGAGATACTAGCTGCTGATAGAGCTTTATCAATCCCTCCTCACTGATCTGATAACAAGTGGACTGTTTTAAGTACAGGTGCAAACTCACCAAGACACACTGACGCATTTAAGGTCTTTCAGTTCTGAACAGGGCCCTGATCAGACCTGGTACTAACGTCTGTCTAGGGTGATGCGATCACAAGTGGACAGCTTTTCAAGAGTTGGCACAGAGCTAGAGAGGTTTAGCACAAAGCACTTGGGCTAATTTAAAGATATTTTAAAGTAGTGGTAGGGTTGGTAAGTGTTGAAACACTTTTTACCTAATTTGTTGAAATCTTCGACATGTCGCAATCGCTATCAATAAATAAAGTTGTTAAAAAAGAAGAAGAAAAGCAGGTGTCTGTGTCCCTCAAAAGACTGTAACAAACACAAATGGTCCTAATGCAACGATTGGCCACACACTGTGCTCATGCTCTGACTTCGCATGACCTGAGGCATCACAAGCCAAAAAGACAGAGCTGATGCAGAGACGATTTCGTGTGTGAGTCACAAACTTAGCTTTCACGTGTTTTACTGGGCTTAGCTCAGAGTGCTGATCTGATGGGATGGGATGTACATGTCGCGTATTTTCAAACTGTAGCCTGCTCTTGCTAGTTTTTCCATGATTTCCAAC
Source organism: Pleuronectes platessa (assembly GCF_947347685.1). Lineage (NCBI taxonomy): Eukaryota > Metazoa > Chordata > Actinopteri > Pleuronectiformes > Pleuronectidae > Pleuronectes > Pleuronectes platessa. Next base: position 6,090,476 of record NC_070645.1, on the reverse strand, counting down.
CCAAGCTTTAATCGTTTTTTTCTGGACCATAACTTAATATAAAATCCAGCAGTCTTGTTACTCTCGTGATTCATTACTGCATTATTCTGCGAATTATGTAAATGTTCTTGATTTCAGTCAAACCTTTGTCTGGCTTCCTTTAGTTAACCATCTGTTGAGGCTGCATGAGTAGATTCCAGATAAGTGTTGGTCACTGTTGTGCAAGTAGCAGGTGTTGTGGTGCACTGATCTCATGATTGCACCTGCCATGAGCGATAGGTCTTTGCCAAAACAACACCTCATAAGTTACAGTGAGTTGTGAAATAGACTTTAAAAAAAATATATGATTCTCTGTTCCAGCCTGCTCCCGATTCACAGGGAAAAACACACCTCCAGTCACATATATGTACACATGCAAACACATCCAGCATTTCTACCGCAGTCGTTTCATAAGCGATACAAAACTGTGTTAGCAGATAAGAGATACTGGAGGGAGAAGCATTTTTACCTCACACATTCATCCACACAGATATCTCCCCTGCAAAAAATGAGACCACAACATTTTGTCGTGCTGTGTGAGTCCTTCAGCGATGTGGAGATAGCCCGTCCAACAACCAATTCAGCTCAGTTTCCTGGGCCAGGGACCACACTGCTTGCTCTCAGATGGATTCTCTGCCCAGAGCTACACACCCTCGCAACCACAAATGGACGGGGCTTGCTCATAATAAATTGGCGGAATTGGGCCAAAACAAGGACTTTAAGAGAGAATCATTATCCAGCTGGGCCTTCGTCAGGATGTGGTGTTTCACTAACATTCTCTCACTTTCTTCTCATTCCCTCTGCCCATTAGCAACATAAATGTCTTCCATATGCCTGTTGGTAAAAAGCACGGCTGCTCTATTAAAAAAACTGAAACAGTCTGTGGCGGCCGACAAACAGCATCATGAGGAATGTTGGTGTTAAAACCAGTGCTGACCCATCACAGCAACCTGGTGTGATATCTCAAAGGTCAGAGCAAAGAAATATGTCACCTTGGCCGTCTTGCTTATATTTTGAACTTTTCTAAGCCCAGCCCCCTGACAGCTGCTTTCCTGCTCCCGGATTTTTGATAGCTGCAAATAATTTTCATAATTATGTCCCCTCCTGGCTCACCGTCTGCGAATGCTCCCATGTTTTAACAGGTGGAGATTTTTTTCCTACCTCTCCCTGCTTTGTCGGTGACACCAGCAAGGACACAAGGGGGGAGGGGGATAAAAGCGTGCTGTATAGACATCATTTTTCACGTTATTGGATAAAAACGAACAGGGACGTCACTTTGATTTGATTTCACCAAATGTCATGTTTTATGTGGCATTGTATTCCAGGCCTAACATGGAATAATCTGATTCTGCTTCCCTGGATAATACCATTACACTGACTGATTTTCTCTCCTGGATATTTCTCATGCATTTCTCTCCGGCTTGGTGTCACCCACCTCAACCGAAGCATCAAGCCCCCCGGACTCCTCACCACTTCTTTTTCAGATCCCATTTAAAAACTTTCAGCGTGCGTGACTAATTATTTTCTCACCACCACATTTGGACGCAGTAAAACAATTTCTCCGATTCCCTTCCACTTCATCAGATTTTTACGTGGGCCACACTCTCTGAACTGGGGGGAAACGTGTTGTTGCTGCAGAAACCTGAAACATATGAATCCAATTCACTTCACCCACATGGAATACTATTATGTTTTTAAGTCTTGGAGGGCTCGAGAGAGGACTTGCTATTGACGCTGAGTGAAATGTAATTGCACTGTTATTACAGCTGTCCGTGAGAGGAGAAAAACAGCCATTTGAACAACACAAGATGTTTCCAAAGACACTTTGGCTGACAGCCTTTCCCTACGCCCCCACACCTCTACCCCATCAATCCATTCTAACATGCACCATTACCCTTCTTCTACCCTACAAACACATAGTATCACAAAGTTTTCAAATGTACAGAGGTCTCCTACCAAGATTCAAAACACTTTTTGAAAGTTGTCAAAACTCAGCTGAGCAGTAAAATAGTGAAAAATATTACATAATATTTGAATATACATTATAAACCTGTTGACCACATTAACACGCGAGCTTTAACAACTGCTGCTTGGTCAAGCCACGCTCACGACACCTCCTCATCTCGCCTCCATTTAATTGGCTTGTCGTGTTCTTTCATCTGGCAGCTCGTTAGCAGTTCACTGCGTTGGGGGAGATGATATCTCCATGTCAACCAAGCCGATGATCAGATAACAAACACACAAGCACACACACATGCTGGTGCAGGTTTGTGATGTGTGATCGAGGCCCATCGCACTCAGTTTTGTGAAATGAGGCAGAAACTATGGTTATACTCATCTATAGTTTATATCTTCAGTGCTGCGTACTGGTGCGTATGTGTTGATTAAAAGATGGATTACATAGATTTTAATTTCGCTTTGACAGCTGCTTTTCTTAGCACCCATTTCCTCTTGAGAAACGACAAGGCCACTTGGTTCTTCTCATTTGAAAAGAATAGAAGACGGAGTATCTGGAGAAACCCCAGGCAAAGAGAACATGCAAACTCCCCATACCAAGGACCCCGGCCCACCCACGATTTGAACCTGGAACCCTCTTGCTAATATAAAGAATTTGAGATATGAACATTCCACCTTATTCTTTGAGTACCCTCCATTATAACCCAAGTCCACCTGTAGTTCTAAAAGTCAACCACACTTTTTTAAAGGTTTGTCCCAATTGTTAATTATTTATGACTGTTTGACAGTACCGAAAGATTCCTCTTCCCCATAAAGAATTTAAGTACAAAGTGTGTTGTCTGGCATTCTAATTAACCAAGGATTTATAATTGAGAGAATGATATAACTCTCTATGAATTAGGCCTTCAACAGGATTACGAGGCAGTTTTCCTCCTCCAGCTCAGGTGCTTTCCTCAGTGTCTTGTCATCATGGATTCACAGCCACTAACAACCTGTTCCCTGAGGGCAGCCAGAAACCACAGGAGGCCTCACACTGTCAAACCACCTGCTGTGTCAAGGGACATATATTCCACCATTTAAGAATGTGTGTGTATATGAGTGTGCAAACAAGCCTGCTATGGTTCGGATGTATTGAGCGTGTCCACAGAATGAAATGTTTGGTGTTATGTCTCTCTGTGTCTAAACTGTGCATTGTCTTGTTTGATTTAACGTTTGCAGGTGAGCAATGGGACAGAGACGCAGAGCGGACGTCATTCTGTGACAGTGGAGACTCAGAAAGAGCAGCAAGAGGACGGAGACGGTTTCCAACAGGCGCAGAGACAGTACAGCTCCCTGCCGCGGTGAGACATCCCTCCTCCTCTGCCTCCTTGTCACCGCCTGCCTATCAGCCTCCGTCTCTCTCTCTCTCTCTCTCTCTCTCTCCCTGCCCAGACTTTGACTTATCACGTTCTCCCTGCCCTTTCTCAACCTCTTCATTTGACTTTTTCGTTTTCCATCAATTTCCTTTCTTCATATTTGGGCCTTTTACCTCTTTTGTTCCTGGACACGTGCTTTATCTTATGTCTTTGGCTACAAAGTAAATCGCCACGAAGCCACTTTCAACTCATTTAAATTATTCTCAGCAAAACTCTTTGAATTCAATCATTTAATGTGATTGCTTGGAATTATTTGACTGATATTCAAACTTCATTAAGTCAATGTTGACCCTGAGGGAGTGATGACTTTGTCGCAGGCATCCCCCCACCCCTCTTTCCTATGATCAAGAGCTCTGAAATCCTGTTTTTAAAAGGGCTTTTCTCTCGGCAATCTCTCGCCTTAAATCAGCTTGATGATTTCAGAGCTACAACTGCTGCTCTTTATCTTCCCCATCTTCCTGTTTCGATTCCTTTGCATATAAGTCAAAGAGATGCCAAGAAAGCTTATATCCAATATCTCACGTCTGGAGGCCTTGCGGGGAGAAGGAGTTTAGTAGCACTATTTGCATTTCCTGCCATCGCTCTGTAAAGTGTCTGCAAAGATCCTCTGAAACACTTTGTTTCGCAAATTGCGAAACCAACCATTGCTGGTGAAATATCTCCATATTTAAAGCTTTACATGTTTAAAGAGAGAGTTGCAAAGGTACTGATTCTATTAAGGCTGTAAAATGTGTCAGTCAAATATCATGAGGCTGTTCAATATGAATATTCATGGGTCATACTTTTTTCATGTAAAACATCAGGCAATAGTTTTTTGAACGGCCATATCTTGGAACCTGATTTGGTGGGACACTCACAGTGACAGTTTTTTGACACTATATACCAAATAAAAGACAGACACTATAGTCTTTGGAGTTGTGAGCTTTAAATCCAGTATCTCTTAGCGGAAGGTAGAAAATAACGTTATCTCCGAGCCCGACTGGGCAGCTGCCTCCGTCTCTCTCAGACTGACCCAGGGTTCAGACACAGACATCTTCACCAAGCGGAAAGGATGACTTGACGTAGTGGAATGATTTTACCCGAGAGAGCAGCATGAAAGTGAGGTGCGCTCACCCTGCAGTGGACGTCTGGGGACAGAAATGTCCTCATGAAGTCGTAAGAAAGAAGAAAAGAAAACTATGCTTGACTTGAAGAACAGACTGAGGGGTCTCCAGCTTTTGATTGGATTGTTCGTCTTTCAGGGGGAAGTCGTAGATTTTATACTTTGACTGACAAACAAAGAGATTTAATTTTAGTAATAAAACAAACATTTCCTTTTCTCATTAAACATTTCCACACTGAAAAAAGTGTTTGTGTTTTGAAACATACAGTATGTTCCAAAGTGAAGTCATATTTATTTTCGCTGGCTGCTTTGCCAGTTTGAAAAAAGACAGGACACTTAATGTGTGTATATACAGCACATGTGTGTGGTCTTTTCATTCTCTTGGCAAGACTGAGTCTGTTCCCCTGTGATTTCAATCTTTCCCTCCACTAACAGCAGTCACTTCTTCTTAGCTGCTCTTCTCTCTCTGAGCAGTCCCATTCGGGTCGATTAAAGCATGTTCCTGTCTAAAGCTATGGATTTGTGATCCACATAGACCCGTAATCAATGTGGTCTGTATGAGCCAGACCGATCTATGCATTCCCTTCATAGGTCTTTATCTGCTGGCATCTCATGTGATGTGACAGTTGCCTCCAGCTCCCCACCCTCCCCGCGGATCGCTTCTCTTGGGAAAGTTCGTCTGGCTGACCAAAAAGCCGGGCGAGGGTGGCCTTTGATATACATTCCTCTCATAATCTCATAGCGTCTTTTAGCGAGGACTCGCATGAGCTCCGGCTTGACCTTTGACCCTGGCTAAGGCTTTATAGATCTTGTGTCTAACACGGCTGCTCATTTAGGAGCTGGAGTACACATCCGCAGATTAATAACCACAATTCTCCCAAACGCCAACCACTTCTCTTTGGAACCCCTTCATCCTGTCGTTCTCTTCCAAAACAGAAAGCCTAACCAGTGAGCCGATCAGCCAAAACGGGACCCCCCACCACCACCATCACCGCCAACCCCAGCATCACACACACTCAAACACTCACAAAAATATCTTCTTCCCAAAGAGTTCCAGAAGAAGCCTTGGTGGCTGGTTATCTGATGACGGCCAGGCTTAGCTCGCTGTCTGGGATGTGAGGACTGGAAGAGCACTAATGAAGGCTTGTTGTTGGAGCAGGATTAGCGGAGACAGGCAGCGGATGGCGAGAGGGGCTGGGAGAGGAATGAGCATGTTAGTAGGAAAGAGAAACCACTGATTAGCCTGAAAGAGGCGCACTAGCACACAAACACACGCACGAATGTGGTCAAGATAAGACGCTTAACTGTGGCCCCAATTGCCAGGATCTCTCGCGTATATCCGTGCAGCTCTTGCATTCCTCAGCCAAAATTAAATTGTTCCACGCTGGTAAAGAAAACATTATTCCAGGTTTGTTAACAATTTATTTGTATAATATCAAAATGATTTTTCCATTGCCCAATGCATGCATTTGGTTTTTCCTCTAATCAATTTGTATCTGAGCATGTGTGTGTGTGTGTGTGTGCGCTTGCTTTCTCCCCCTTCTCATGAACTCTGATTCTTCCCAGCTGTTTTAAAGAAACACAGCAGCCACAAAACTTCTCTGCGAGCCAACTTCCTGGCTTTGTTTGTTATGTTCTGTCATTCTAAATTTACCCTGCTCCTTGGCATGATGTATTTTCCCATCCCCTCCCTCTGTAAATGTAACTAATCTACTTTGTGACATATTCTGGCGCAGGAGTGGAGGTGATAAGAGAACTAGCTCCCCTGATGCATCAATCACTGTTACATTCCTGTGGAACAATGCCATTTCTGCTCTTTCCTCATTGCCGCCATAGAATTTCCCCTTGAATCCCCCTTCTTCTCTTATCTACTTTAAAATCTAAAAGTTCACTGTGGAAGTGCAGATTGCAGTCCTGTGAAACAGTCGTCCAGCGTTTCTAAATGAGCGGCTCCCTCGTGAGCGGCGCTGGCTGCTGTACGCCAAACCGGGGTGTAAATGTGTGGCGGCTCGCCCAGACAGCGAAACCCAGATATGGAGCATGTGGTGGGGCTCTCTCTGCAGTCTGGCCCTACAGCTGCCCCTCTGCCAATAACCCTCATGCACACACACACACACATAAAGAGAGTAACAACCAAATGTATCTGTGCAACACGTGTACAGAAGATAATTGCATACAATTCCCTTCCTGTCACAAGGCCTTCTTTTAGTTCAATTCAATTCAATTCATTTTCAGTTGTATAGCACCGAATCACAACATACATTATCTCGAGAACACTTTACATAGTAAGGCCGAGACCTTGAACATTCTCGAGAAACAGTTCCCACAATGAGCAAGAAGGTTGAAGACTGGAGAGAAATAAAACTCACTCAAATGCTGGATGCGATTTCTATCAGAATGACTTAATTCAGACTCAGAGAGAAAATGTTTTAAGTGGAGTTGCTGAAATATCAATAAAGAAGAGGATAGAGACGTCTACATTTTCAACAATGCAACTGAAGCATGCTTTGCCTGCATTAAGACCTACGGTGCCAAATAGAAACGCATTCTAAATCCTACGTGTTGTCTAAATACGACTCCCTAAAACCTGAGGGTTGGTAGATAGTAGATAGAGACATGAAGTAAAAACATCAGATAGCTCTATCATCTGGACCTCATTGTAAATCCTTTCCCTAGTCCCTGTTCCAGACTGAGCCTTTGTCGGGGGGTCAGTGGGAACATCGTCTGGGTCTAAATCTTCTAAATTGTTATTTCCATTGAAGATTTTGTCTGTAAAACTCTGCTGTAATCTACTTCAGTATCCCTCCAGTTGAAAAACTAAACGTGTATTTACATTTTGGGCAACTTTAGTGTCTGTTTACATCGTCTCTGCTACGGTGAAACTATTTGCGTCTTTTATTTTATTTTTATTTTTGGTCCAGTTGTAAAGTATACAATTTTAAGCTTTCAGTTTCAAAGAAAACGGGAGTTTTTTTCACAAAAAGAAGCTTCTTTTGTCTTTGGTTCCCCTCAGCGTCTCTGGAATGAGATCGGTCAGATAAGAGATGCAGGTGGTTTGGTCTAAGAGCACGCTGGGCCCCTGTCTCCATCTGCCGCCTTGTGAAACATGAACTCAAAGCTTCTTGAGCGCACGATGGAGCAGTGAGGTGTGAATGGGATTTCTTTTAGCACCCTTGACGCAGAAGACACTGTCACAGGTCGGCCTTAATGGATCCTAAAACTGCAGGAACAACATTAACACTGTAGCCCCCTAACTGGCAGTTTCCATTGATGGCTATCCAGGGCTAGTTTCTGAGAAGGGAAGCATGGGGGTTAGTTTTTTGTGTGAGAGACAATATGTGAAATCTTGTGTCAGTGTGGGACAGCAGCTGTGAACTAGCTCTCCTTTTTCTTTTCTTTTTTTACATTCTTTTATTTAACATTTAGTTTTACATTTTTCATCTGCTTGTACTTAACATATCCTTTATACTCTCCGCAAGCTCTGATGTATAATTTTGTATAAGTATTTTCTCATATGCTTGTTTTTAACTTTTTGTTTTATTTTTTCCGATGCTCTTATTTAACATTTCATTTTATTCCTTTCACATGCACCATAACCTTGACTCACAATAACAACCAAAACTAAAAGAAAGAGAAAGACGGAATTGATTTAATTATCAGCTCTTAAAAATCAAAAGATCAGAGCAAATTCCAGCCTTGTGTGACAACATGCTAGGGAGATAAATAAATTAAAGAGACAGGGCTTAGTTGCCAAAAACTTTTCTTTCAAGAGTCAGTCGAATGGAACAGATCACTGCGGCTTCCTGCAAGACATCTGCACATCAAATAAAACGTTAAATAGACCATAACATTTACTAATGAATCCCATGAACAAAATCCTGAGGCGGAAATGTGTCCTTCATGCTGAAGTTTGACCCATATGAGAATGTCAGGGATGATATTGTCAAGTTGTTGTTTCTTAATTCAGAAGAAAGCAAATAGCTACCAACTTCACACTAAACACAAACCTGGTTTTAAATCGATTGGATGACCTGTTAACAGTGAGCTCCTCTCATGCTAATTGATAGTTTTCATCCAAGGTAACCTGGTGAGCACATACATGGCCACTGTCTCCAGTGACTTTGAAGACCATGCCAACCAACCCAAAAAAGTTCTCAAGCTTCCATCAACATGGAGAGCAGCTTTTATTTCCATCTCTGCCGTGGACTTGATGTAAAAATGGAAATAGACTGCGGGTGTATTTCCGTAGACTTAGGCTTGAAACTTGATATCAACATGGATATGATCAAATAATATCTCAATGGGTTAAAAAATAATTCTGTTTCTATCGTAGTCTATGAGAGAATGAGACTTGAGACTTCTCACTTGATTTAGTCTCAACCATTACTTCAGAGTCTTCCTCAATGCAGCATGATGTTACTTTTGTAAATGATAGAACCATTTAGAGTCAAATGGACGAGAGAGCATGATAGGCATTGGGGAAGGTTGCAGGTGAAGGTGGTGTGTGTGTCCTTGAGCTCCGGATATGTTGTTTTCTGGTTTCAACAAACGAAGATGTCGTAAGACAAAAGCCAAACTCAAGCAGCAGAGGACACGGATGGGCGACGTCTCCCTAACCCAACCCAAAGGGATTAACCCTCTGCTGTATACCTGCAATTCGATTCATTGAATTCAAATGGAAAAATGTCTCCTGAAAATGCAGCACTGCACGTGAGTTCTCTGTCTTGCACAATGCGCAGGTGCTCAGCTGCTCGTTCTAATTTCTTTGCTCCAAATAAATCCATAACTTTATCCCTGAGTCCCATGAAGCCTCCAAGGCCTCGCTCTTCCCCAGCCAGCTGCGGCATCGTGGATTGAGAGGTCACTAGAAGCTTAATATTCAGGCACATATTTGCTGAACAGTCGATGCTGCACTCTTTAGTATCCTCTGTTGAGGTTAATTATTTATATTACTTTGCTCATAACCTCTTTTGAGATCGTCACTAAGTTTGACCATTACCCATTATTATTTAGACAGAAAGAGACAACTGGGAAATGTCGGTGTGGTCAGTGGACTCGTCAGTAGCCAGGGATATGTGTTGAGCTTCGTTGAACCCATCCAGTGCAAGTCGTCGGGTGTAGTTTGACGTGATACCAGCCGGAGGTACTTGAAGCAGACAGAGGTATTTGCTTAACAGGGGCAATTATCCTGTCCATAGATATACTGCTAGTAGGTTCCTACATAACAGTGACCATGCACTCCTTCAAATTCCCCAGCGGTAAATGGTTTGTTATTTTGGTGAGAAACCAGACAGACTGAAGAGCTGCACTTGTTGCCCTCTTTTCTTCAGTTAAAGTAGGTGAATAATTATACGGGCATCAAGACATCCAGCTCTCAAAGTGCCAATGAGCCTCTGACTGCTCATGGTAGGACTTTGTCTACATGTGACTCTTGTCTGCATTGTTTTCGAGTCTTGAAGCCCAGCCTGGCGGTTTCACTCGAAAACAGGGCCAACAGCATTTTAAAACTTTAAAACTTCAAGGGGCGTATAAAACTCTTTGGGATATTGGGTCCTTTTCCAACAGTAATTGTTTCAATGCACACAAGGCAAACTGGTTTAGTGGACATGATAAATCTGTATTTACCAGATCATTCGTCCTTATAGCAGTGGTCTTTCATGTCTTTCTGCTTTAGGCTCTTTGAGAGTGACACTTTTTCTTGCCTGACAAACAACAAACAGCTTCTTCATGCTTCCTGCAACGTTTTCAATCAGGTCTGCAATTACGTTTCCTGAGTTGCAAATTCAAATCATCACTCCTCGGTGAAGTGCCTTCTTGGTTTTAAGATTGGGAAGATTTGCAAAAAGTGAAAATATATTAGCAATAATGGGCCATTTTCATTATTATGTTTAGTTATATATTTATTTTAAGCACAGCCTTTCTGGCCCTTGGACAAATCTCGATGACCCCCGCGGCCGGGGCAGGCAGACTGATGTTGCGTAAAAGGCAGACATCGCCATGAGGCCTTCCATCACTCTGTCTGTGCTGTAAGTGCAGCTGTCTGCATCTCCAAAAAGGAGTTCAGTGAATGAGAGCGGTCGTTTTTCTCAGCGATGGTTCAACATTTGTGATTGTTTACAATGTGGAACTAATAGCCCTGTGGGTGTTTCAGGTTTCCTCCATTTGTTTCCTTCTTCTTTCATGTCGGGCTCTTTATGTCACTGGATTCAGTGTGCGGGCTACAGCTTCTCCCCGACCATGTTGCTTGCAGTATTTTAGCTCGGTGCCGGGACCACAGCCCTTTTTAATCTCACAAAATGTGGAAATTGGTCACATTCTCTGCTGAAGTGCAGTTTCCTTTGAAATCCCCTTCAATACTGCTGACCCAGGGGCAAAGCAGGAAAAAAAGCAATCTTTTCTTAGCTGAGGTAACTGTTGCCCTCCTGTTCTCCGTTTAGAATCATGTTTAAGGTGACTCTCTCAACAGGGAGACTGACTCTTTACCTGTCTCTGTGTGTTTAGGCCGCCTCGTAAGAACCCAAGCACGGCGTCCCAGGAGATATGGGACACGGTGTACCTGCCAGCAGAAGAGAAATCTTCCACGACTAAGGAGAACCCTCGCAACTCCGTTGGGCAGGGATCCCATAACGGCTACCTGGGAACGTCCAGCTTCAACGCCCGCGTCCTCCTAGAGACTCAGGAGCTGCTGAGGCAGGAGCAGCGACGCAGAGACCAGGAGGCCAGCAAGGCCAGGCCGCCTCCCGCACAGGAACCGCGCCGCGGCAGCACCTATGACCACAGCAGGGACCACGCTCAGACCCCTAGCTCTGCCTCAGTGCAGCCCCCCCCTCAATCCAAGGGCCCCTACAGACAGGACGTGCCCCCGTCGCCTTCTCAGATCGCCAAACTCAGCCGGCTTCAGGGTTCGGAGAAAAGGAGGCAATTTTACTCCTGAGCCCGTAACAGTACTTAAAGATTAGGACAGATTCTAGAAAGCATCAACAGGGAAAAATGCAAAGAGGGCAATGCATGATTTTTTTATATATAATGCTGAGACTTTCATGGGATTGTTGATAAATCATGTTGATATTTAAAAAAGATGTTTTTTATTCTAAGAATCCTTTTTATCTGTATCCAATGAGTTGAGATGTTTTATTGTCCACAAAGATCATATGTGTATAAGTGCCTTTTAACCCATTGATTGTTGATTGTTCACCTTTTGTAGGCACAGACCACATATGCGGGCTCATGATCTGCAGCTCTGACTCATCCATCACTGACTCAATATAACAAATAGAACAGCTGAGGGCAACTGGTTACAGAACAACATCATGACTATGAACACATGACGCAGCCAGTTCTCTAACCAGTGGAAACCCTGCTTGTGTGAGTCAGGCTTATTCCTGCTGTTCACTGGGACTGTGTCAGCCACTACTGTACATGTGTAGGGGGGGTGTAGGTGCTGGCAGGAGTTGGCATGCAGTGACACACTGTAGAGGTTAGCACCGCTTGTGTGAACCGCCGACTCAGGGCTTGGGCTTCGGCCATGACCACTCAAACCCCCTCTGTTCGGAGAAACCTCCCTTTTGGTTTCCTCTCCAGCCCTGTGTTTAATATGATAATCCTGAATCCTCTGTTCCTCTCCGCTCGCTGCTTTATCTCCGCTCTTCTCTCTCGTTACATCGTCACCACCACCAGACCAGACTCTCAGTGGAGGAGAACAGCTTAAGATCCCCCCACCCAGGGAATCCAGCAGGATAAATGGGGTCAGGTCTGGGTTATTAGTTAACGTACCTCATTAAAAATGAATGCAGCCCTTTGTGTTTGTTTGTTGTCATGTGCGGCGAGGGGTAAGGAGCAGCGACCTTGCTGGCAGGGCTCTGGCCCCAGTTTGACTTGGCTGTAACAGAAGCCTTGTTGGACCCATAGGTGTCTGAGCGGTTTCTCACTGAATATTTCATCATGGTGGTTGCATGGGGGGGGGGCACATGGCTCTGCAGTCGGGGGCCTCAGTGTGGGCGGCCGGATACAATGGAGCTGATTTTGTTTTTCATTCCTGATGATGTCCATTGATAACGAACCACTCATCATTCAATCAATAGGGAGTGGTGCCATTTTCAAAGTGTTGGTGAGAGTGTACGTGAACAGCCCTGTTTGTGTGTATGTGTGTGTGTGTGTTCCTGTATTTCTATCCCTGTAATGACAGGAATTTGAGCATTAGTCCGAGTGATGACACTTTATAACACTTTTTACATTTGTCAAGACATTTTTCTGAAAAAGATAATGTTAAAATTTGGGGTAATTCTCAAAATTGGGTTTAATTTAATTTGTCCTGCGACATTTTCACTCAGAGTTTGGTGCAATGCTTCCCTTCAGTATGTTTACACAAAGCCTTGAAATCAGGTTTATCAGAGAAGCCTGGTTAGAGGCAGGTGAATGGAGACTGCTGTTGTCGTAGTAACGAGGATAATATACTGTAAATGAGTCCTAGTAGGCTCGGGATAAAGATCATAATTAGAAAATAAAACTTGATAGAAATGATAGAACTGTTATGACGGAGGAGCTTTTGTCTTCACAAGTGCCGAAAAAAGAGAGTGTATATTTGTGTATGCGCTTCCTCACAAGTGTAAGTAAACTACAGTAGCAGTGTATTGCTCAGCTCCCAATTTTCCACTATGTGTGTGTGTGTGTGTGTGTGTGTGTGTTCATGTAGGTGGACATGTGTTTAAGTGTCTGTGCACGCTGCCAGTAACTGGATGCTCCAATATGTCTCTGAATATGTCTTGGCAGCCGTATTAACCACTTGGCTGCTGAGTGGGAGCGGAGCAGAGGAGTGGGAGGGAGTGGAGTTGGGAGGCCTGACCTTCCAGATGATTCAGTCAATGGAGTAATCACAACTATTCTGCTCCACAAACAGGAGGTCACCGAAAAGGCTGCTTATTCATCTGACTGTCAGATCCGACATGTTTTGGTTTTTCTGTTTGTGTGGAGGATCTCGATTGTGTATTTTTATCACTGGCTACATGCGTACTGCTGCTTTTTGTTTGAAAATGCATCAACGCTGATGCAGGTGACGTCAACACAAGCTTATAAATGGTTGGAAACGATGACACAGACACTCAGCTCTGTTTGCTGATTGGGACTTTTTGATCAAGACGAAGCCTTCGCTGATTCGTCAGGCTCCTATCACGTGACCCCCTGACCGGCATTAACCTCAGCTTCCAGTGTAGAACATAACATGGACAACAAATTACAAGCATTACTGACCCTGTTGTTTCTACTGAAAGCTGTTAGATTCTGTGTTTGATACAATGATACAACTATTTACATGTGGGAGACGAGCTGGTATTCGAGCAAACACGGGCACGTACATGTCCAGCTTGTGTGGACTGGTCTGAAAACACCATTTTCTAAATGTTAAGGTAGTAGAATGGAGCCTGTGTTTGAGGGGGGGCGTACTTCGACTGTCTACAACATCTAATGAGTTTTTTCCTCCACATATGCAAATGTGATCCTATCCCATAATACGTGTTTATTATTTGTGTTGTGTAATTAATTTTTGCGTGGCACTTCTGTGACACATGGATTCCTCCACGTAAAGTTATTGTTTCAGAGATTTTTTTTTTTTTTTATCCTGGGAGGAATGAGAAATATATTGTTATTGTTTCATTACATTTTTATGACCATCATTGTTTTTTTTATCATCCACAGTATAGTATTATGGTGGTTTAAGAGGACTTATATGTAAGCATTGTGCAATTTCCATTTTTACAACAGTGCATCATTAAGAGCCGTGTCTGCTGTTCTCTGTACATACAATATGAACTTTTTTCAATGAATAAATCCAGGGTGCTTTCAATCCTTGATACAATACTTTCCATTGATTGTGTTGCTTTAAGAATCATTAAGAGTTTCTCTGCGTGACAACACAACAGCAGACGCATAATTGAAGGCAAGTGATGAAAATCTTGCTGCTTCATTTCCTGCATGACTCATTTCATAATTGTGTTCCATCCTGATCACTAAAGTTGGCTATTTTCTTTCTGAGGTTCGTGTTTGAACAAGAAGAATTCAGAACCGTTGAGTCATCCTCGATCGACAGCTCACAGCTTCAGCTGCTTAACAAAAAAAAATGAAATGAGATAAGTGAGGATTTTATGAATGTATCATCTCACAGCTTCAAGAATGTAAAAACAAGTTGAGCCTCCGCAAAAAGACACACGTCCTCCCTGTCCATCCATCGCTTTTATCTCAGTGCCTGACAGGTCTCTAACAGCTGCTCAGGAGGCCGTGGCTCGACTCCTGATCACGTCCTGTGATGGTGATAAAGACATTAGTTCACTCAGTGATGTGGAACTCCAGGGGAATGGCCGGTTTTAGAAGGAGCTCAGCCGGCATCACAGAACTGCTGCCAAATCGCTCCTCACCCAGAGGAAGGGAGAGGTCTGTGAAGGAATCTGTCTGGTCAGAGGGGAAACGTACGAGACAACACAACTGGACCTCCACTCATGTGTGTCTCACCTTCAGGGGTGAGGGTGAAATTAAGGTGAAGGGAGAGGGGGGGACCATTTTGCCTCTAATAATAATATATTATTATAAGTTTAGAACATTAGTAATTATTTAGCATCATAGTTGTGAACACACGGATGAGCTACACTCGCCCTTCGTTACCATGAACACACAGGGGGGGGTCTATTTCTGACTCACCCCAACACACACTGGGATCCTGCCCACACACTCAATTGAGAACCAAATGTGTGTTAATTCGCCACTTAAAATAGTCCCTGGTAACTGCTCTGTCTTCCTGTTTGAGTCACACTGCAAAAACTACAGGGTCCTGTCATTTCCTTTGGAAATGACGTATTTTAAAATGATGTTGTGTTGTCATTCCACACAAAGTCAGGATCGTGCCTTCTTCACTCGTATGACCTCTGCCACGGAGGTGCTGCTTTTATCTGCTCTGTGGTTTCTTCATCAGGGGGCGGATCCAGGATTATTTCTTCACGGCCTTAACATTGTGAAATAGGGCGTTTTTCAACATTCTGTTGATTTTTCAGCAAATAATAAAACAGTAAAAGGGACGGATATTTATGCGTGTGTGCAAATCCAAATAAAAATCTGGATCCAATGATGAGGTTAAATGAGGCTTCATGAGAGGACTGCTGGGCCTTGGCAGAGGTTCGTGCTCAACTGAGGGAGTTTCCTGTTTGATCTCTGGCTATCTTGATTTGAAAACATTTGTTTGTGTGGATGTAGAATATAGGATTTCATTATGTGAGTGATTGGTTTCTGCATCTGGTCAGTTCCAGGTTTGGATGGTTCATTGGTAGATTTGGCAGTGTTTCAAGATATACAAGGTATTTACTGAGGATCATTATAATGCCATTCAACAGTGCAGTGAGAATATATTAAAGACAATAAATTCTGTTTGTCTGGAGAAGCGAGTTCCTCGTGATGTCAAATGATGACATCACAGATGTAACCTCCGTCATCATATTCATGGAGGTGATCTGAAGCCATCAAAACACAGTAGGTTTCATTCCAGCATGATACACAACGCAGCCTGTAACTGAGTGGGTGCTCTGCCCTGAACCCCTCAGAGGCCGCGGGGAACAGTAAAGCTGTCTCTGGCCCCGCTCCGTCCCATCGTTACTCACACCCAAAGAGCTCTGCTGCCTCTTTAACTTCCCCCTCCTGCTTTACCGCCATCATATTATTCCATAATGAAAACCTGCTTCTTCCTCTGATCCACGAGCCGCTGCCCCACTGGGATTTCAAAAGAGGAAGCCGACTTTGTTGTCGGAAAAACTCTGGTCATAAATCTTGGCAGATGCACGGGGAAGCCAATTGTGGAGGGCTGACATGAACACGTGCACACACACACACACACACACACACACACAGACAGAGATACACACACACACCTGGAGGTTCTTCCCTTAAGCTCTGGGTAACATCTGGTGAGTGCGTGTGTCTGAAGAGAGGCCGGTCTTTGTAATGGGCTAATGTCTTTCACTCTCGTGCTCTTTGTATGTGCGTGTGTGAGTGTGTGTGTTTGTGTGTGTGTGTGTATGATGGAATACAAAAGTCAACCAGATGATAAGGAACAGAGGGAGGTTATACTGTTTGTTAACCAGGATAAAAGATGGCTTCACCTACTTCATAGTAAGACGTTTTGTTTCCACTAGAACTTTTTATGGCCACATATTACTAGAATTTGGATGAAGGTTTTCAGGCTGTCGTCCTGTACGTTGACCTGTGACACATTCAGGTTTACTGGAGTCATCCAGAACTGAGCTGAGTAAACTTTTCAGACTTTAATCTGCTGCATATGGATGAATAATTCACATTTTTTCCTTTTTCTCTCTACAACATATATATATCAAAAAATATATCAAAGTGATTCAAGCTGGGTGATTTTACTGTCTCAGGAAGAGAGAAGGTCCATCTCAAAGAGAGTCGACTCAAGACAGAACGTATTATCTTGTCATAACCGTTTGCATTAGATTATATCTGGACTTTGACATTTCTGATGTGTGGGACCCTCTTACACATCTTGAACATCTGTTAGGAGAAAATTAACATATTTCAAGATTCATGCTCATCTTTCATCCAGTTAGGACAAAAGCAATGCAGCATTTAAACCTTGGCCAAGGAAATAATGTTTGATGTGGATCCTTATCAGCTGCAGATTCTGTTTCACCTCCTTCAACATTATGTGATGTTTTTCTACATTTTCGTTAATTTCTCAGAGAATGATTCATGGATTTGATGAGAAAAACCAGACATGTTTAGGAGACAGATTTTTATGAGGTGCAGGTCCAAATAAAAATCCAGATCTAGTGGAATTTAATGTGGTTTCATAGACACAGATAGGTAGGTACAGTTGGGCTCAGCTTTTTTTAGAAGTTCATATTTAGCCATATTCTTTAGGATTTTATGGGCCAGACCGTTTCCGGCTGCCTTCCCAGATGTTAGGTTGTTACACCGGAGACGGACCACGGACGAGTGATGGAAAGACAGGCGATAAAGGGAACATCTGTGAGCACAATGTGCTTTCTTTGTCTGCTCTGCTGTGAGCGTGCACGTGATGAGAATGTTGTAATTTGCACATGCCAGTGGTGAGGGTCAGAATGTAACACTGTCCCTGCTGAGCAAACAGAACACATGCAAACACTTGATGTATAAACAGAACTCCAGCCCCTGTTGGGGATGAAGTTACTCCAGGTCTGCAGGTCAAACTCTTTCCTGTCAGGTTCTAAGATGCAGAGTCCTAAAGCTTGAAGAAAAAATATGTAGGGTCAAGAAAATTCACTCTTATGTTGCATTCACATGGAACGTGTCTGCGTTGTGCTCGGCTGGAGGATCCTTTGTGTTTACTGTAAGCTATGTGAGTTCACCCGACTCACCCGTTCTATTCCTGGAAAGAGGAGTGGAGGACGACTGGCTGAAGTAATTGCAGGTGCTTTGTTGTTCCTGTTGTGGAAACACCAGAGAAGTCAGGGCTGTCGTGTGTGGGTCCTCCTCAGCAGGAGGCGCACACAGCTCGGGGGATTTCTCCGTCTGCTCCAGGAGCTGCGTCTGGATGACTGTTGTTTCCACTGCTACCTGAGGCTGATCAGTGGCCAGTTGATGAACTGCTGATGGTGTTAGGATCTGTGAGTTTTATTCTAAATGCTGATCAACTTTTGATTAGCAAAGTATTTCAACTCGAGCAAGTGAAAACGTTGTGTCTGTTGTGCCGCAATTGACACAACATTTGCTGCTATTCCACTTTGTATGTAAACACATCCCCTGTGAAATCTGCGTTTGGTGTAAACACTTATTGAAAACAGTTCAATGAATATTCTGAAGTGAATATTTAGTGTTTATAACTAAATAAACATCATAAAAACACAGCTTTCTTTTACCTCCAGTGATAGTGAGCCACCCGGTGACCTACTTGTGTAAAGTCCATGATGTGTGGGTCTATTTGTGGCCCATGTTAATCACCAACCTGAAGGTCATTCAGCCCAGCAGCTACTGATCCCAATGCACACCGTGAAATTACCTCTCTCAGGGCCTAAATTGGCCCCAACCGGGCTGCAGTATAGTCCCCAGATAGACTTCCTCTTCCTGCGCCAATTTAACCCGAGGCCATTTCCCATCATGCCACCCATGGAGTGTCACACAGTGCCTGGGACCAGCCACAGCCCCGAAGGCGTCGGGAGGAGAAGACGTCCCCACAAACCAGGAGGAACACTCAAGATAACAAGTCTACACATGTGCCAGGAGTCACCGCCTCGTGAAAGCTCGGGCTTGAAGTTTTACATGAACATTTTATTTACACTCCAGTGGGATTTGAGGTCGCCATGAAGCCGGCGTCACGGCACATGAAGCAGTCTTTGGGTTTCGGCTTCGCTTATGATGTAACTTCATTAAATAAATAAAAATGTTTCATTAAACTCTGTCTCCCCACGACTTTCAAAGACCCTGATCGCTGCAGATCACGCTACACAACTTCCTGGTGATGGAGGGTCGGTACTTCGTCTTGCACCAGGAGAATCCAGACATGTCCCCAAACTATGATTAATCCCAAACATACACACAAGAAGAGAAAGTGGGTCGGACTGATCCTCTTCTTTGTCATCCTGCTGCACATCAGGGTGGGGGAGGTGAAACTCTTTAGTGGAACCTAGAAGAATAGAAAGCTGCTCGGGCCAGACACTCTTTTTGTTTGAATCCATCCGCGTCCACTAGAAAACTAACCGAGCCTGACAGACCTTCTGTTTGTTGTGTCCGAACCTGAGCCGAGCTCCATGTCAAGTTAATGTGAGCTGCACTTTGTAATACTTTGTCCTCTACACTCGACGGCTCCTCACCGCTACGTGAACCTTCACCACCTTCACCCTGTCCGATTCTCTGATTGACTTCTGTTGTGCCAACTCCAACAAGATTTCCCCCCAGGTTGAAAATCAGATGGGAGTCTGTGATGTGTCTGTGACTAGTCTGTGACCTTCTTTGATCGCGTCTTTGAGGACCACACATAGTAACTGGCGACTGACGGTAAATTCAGATTGGTCAGGGTTTGTAGGCAACTTGCTCAACTTGTCGGCTACTGGCAATTCAGGAACAAGGCTCTCTGCCATCTTCCTGTCTTCTAGCCGGTAACTGGGGGGGGGGGGGGGGAGTACAGATACGCTGCTGTTAGAGATAATATTGCACAACCAGAACCTATAATAAACTATTGAAGGTAATGGGACCTGTAACATTCTACGCTGACACACACACAAACACACACACACACACACACACACACATACGGACACACACACAGGACCCTCTACTTTTCAAGCAGCCCATCAGAGAGCCAGATTGAAAACAGAAGGTGTTCTGAGGGCTGTTTGATTGGTGACACATGCTGAAGGAAACCGTCAGGAATCACACAAGTTTCTTTTCTAGCTCCGGGAGCCTTTGATTCCTCAAAAAAAAAAACAGAATGGCCTGCATCTGTCCCACATGAGGCCGCTCCTCATACTCCTCTACCACAACACTATTTACTTTCATCCCATTATACAAGTTGTGTGAGAGTCACCACAAGTTCACTGCAACGATAACCTGATAGTTTATAGCTGTACTCTCAGATCGCTGGCTAACATGTAAACATATAAACAAATCCAATCCACAAACACAGTTTCATCTTGTTTTCGATGTGTGGACACGGAATTACACACACTTGACCGGCTTTGAAATGGTAATGCATTGTTTGAAGTTTTGCTGGTAAACAAAGTAGCGCAGCAAATGCAAATATGTGCAACCGCTCTGATGCCGCACTCAGCTTAACGGCCAAATTCAACTTGTTTCTGTGTTTTCCACATCAAATATGAATGAATTCCTGTGCCGCTGTGATAACATCTGTAATTAGTGTTTCCATCGCTCTCGCAGGCGCCTGCTTCATCCACCTTTAACTGTAAAGATGATTAGGATTCTGTGAAGTTATAGGCAAAGGCTTGTTTCTTATATGTATATATATATATATGTATGTATTTATTTATATACATATATAAGTATAAATACTGTGCTGACATGTTGACATTTCCTTGATGTCGTTTCTTTGCCTTGACACATGCACGTCTGACCCGTGTGTTCTCGCTGCCTCACCGTCCCCTGGAATAAAAGGGATGGTGCTCCACAGTATTTATGTATTTATGTATTTATACAGAACATCCAGGGCCACACGTTCTGCTGAAGGAAACTGAAAGGCTCCAGCAAACTGTCTCCATTGAAAATCTACATGGGAATAAATCCCATAATCTCTCCCCCAGTTTGCACACTAGACTGGCTGAGAGCAATTACTCTGACAAAAGAAAGCACTTTTTTCTCCTTCTTTTCTTCCCCTCCTCTTTGGCTCCTGCCACCCTCTCTGCCTTGTGTCACATTAATCCTCTGAACTTTTTTAAAGATCTTCGTCTATTTTCTTTTTTCCTCCTTCCTGAGAATGCAGCCACTCTCTCTCCTTTTTTCTTCTTCCCCCCTGTCTTTCTCAGATATGGCACCCAGGAGAGGAGATTGCCTTTCGAATGAAACAGCTGTCAAGAATTCCCAATGTCTCCGTGCGCCCTCTCCCCTTCTTTGTTCTACCTGACCCCTCCCCACGCCTCCTCATCACCCACCCCCCCCACTTACAGGGAGAGAGAGGGAGCTATACACGGAGGCCTTATCTGCTCTCGGTGGGATCCTCGCAGGTGCTGAGTGACGGGAGGGGGGGGGGGGGGGGGGGGAGGCCCCTCAACAGGAAGACGGAGGAGAGAAGGAGTCGGAGCGGATTAAACCGAGGGAGGATGCCATTCCTTCTTTGACAACCACAAGGGAGGGAGGGGTGGTGGGGGGGCAAGGCTGCTCCTGGTGATAATTTTTAACGATGGAAGAAGGAGGGTGGGGGGGGGGGGGGGGAGTGGGAGTGTGACACCTGTGGGGGAGCATTGAGGGAGGGGGGGGTGGAGCCTGCGAGAGAGGGGGTGACCATCTGTTGCAGTCACAGGCGATGGAGACAAGAGGCACCGGGAGCCTTCAACCCGGTCCAGAAATGTTAATGTTGCGCCAGTGATGCATATCAAACGCACATCTGCACACAGCCCCCCCCCCAACCCCCCACCTTCTCACTGTAAATACATGATTCATACCTACTCGGAGTGTTTGCCGTATATCCCTCATTAGCATCATCAGCCTGTGGTCGTTTTACTTTCTCCTCCACGCGATGCCAAACTTCCATTATTGTTTCATTATTGTTTTATTGATTCTTCCTTTAATTGACCTGGTAGCATAAATGCCCCCAAACCAAACAATCCATACTCTAAATGACTCTAATTTGATTTTTGTTTTGTGTTGGTTTTAAAACATTAATCTGAATTTGATTGTGGATGCAGCGGAGCACGGATGATGAATTGTTTGTTTCAAAGTAGCTGCTACACGGCAAGGTTACAGGATTTAACTTCAGAGAGGAGTGTACTGTACAGAGACACACGCTACTTAGTTAAGAGCGAGGTTATTGGCTCGATGTTACGTCTGTGGTTCTGTTGTTTTACATGAAATGCAGCATTGGTATTATTTCCTACAAGCTCAAATTCTTGTTTTCTTACACTGGAAAACTGGGTTTCTCCACAATTTCAAGAGTAACATATAAATACAATATTTCACATTTTCCCCTTTTCGTTTTCTCTGCTCCCTCAACTTCTTGAAAGGAGCTGAGAACATCACTCATTCTTTAAAAGGCCTAGAGCTTGTTTACATAAGATTCTGGACAGTATTGTCTTATCTGGTTGACTTGTAAACATTTATACCAATATATGTAGGTGTTTCTTTCTAATTAACTGAAGTTGCTGTCTTATTGTCTTTATTTCTCATTGTGCTTTTTTCTCTCTCTCTCTGTTCAAAGTGCAATTATTGTGTTAATGTCAGTTGTACTGAAATAAAAAAATAATTCACGACAAGCACAAAAAAAACAAGATTAGCTTTGTATCTTTCTGAGAAATAGCAAACAGTGAATATGACCCTCCTTGAAATTAATTACTTGTTATAAAACTAGATTGTTTTGTCAAATATGAAATGAAATGAAATGTTATTTTGAAATAATAAAGAAATGTAATTGCTGACTTCAAATTGAACTTTTGAGTTGTGTAGGAAGTCGTGCTGGGCGTTTGTGGTTAATTCGTGAGAACACTGCTGCTCGGCTACACCAACACAGATGCGTCAGGTGATATAATGCATAAGGTATAATGATTGGGGTAAACAATGCAAACATGCCCCACTAAAACTTTTCCTCTCTTTGTGGATTAAACAAGTTTTATTGCAGATTTGTTTCTATTTAAAGATGATGTTTCTCTGCAGGACTACATTGGCATGTGGGAAACGTAACAGAAATGAATTTACAGGTTCATGATAAACCTCGATGTGCAACCTTGACAACCTGTGTCCAAGTATCTCACTCCACCACTCATCCCCCTCTTCAACCAGGGCCAGAGGGAAGACCTCTCTGTGGCTTCCTTTGCAGCCCACAGACACACAGGACCCAGGACCTGATGTGTAGAGACTGGTGACGCTCCTAATTCCCACTTCCACCAGCTCACAGCGATTGGAACTCAGTTTTGCCTGTCAGGATATTTTGCTCGTTTTCTTTCCTTAGTTTTCCTCATCCAGTCTTTCTGATTGACAATCTGCACTAGCAACACCACTTCCTTCATTTACCTGTGTGGTAACTGCGATGATGTTCAGCTGTTTCCCGACATCGAGCAGCAGCTGCCTATCCCTCGCTGTTGCAAGCAGCCCACCCTGGGTCTTTAGATCAGGCTGGGCCTTCAGCCCCACCTGCACAAAGGGGATGTTATGCTGGTGCTGTTAATGATCCAAGTGAAGAACTTGGTCGTGGCACAACCTGTACCTCCCGTCTCCCAAGCGCTTCAGCTGAAGCTGCTCAGTAACAGAACTAGATCACCTGAGATTTCCTGTAATCCTCCATGAACCTGACAAGTTGGTTCCAAATTGCTTGTCAGACCATCAAACAGCTGCTGAAACACCTTTCCATTGTCAGGAGGGTTGTGACTCTCCATCCAACATTAACCCCAGCTTTACACAGCGATTGACCACCTGTTTGGAGATTTAAACCTATTGTTATTCTACACCCAACTGTCTGAAAGGTGAGGTGTCATCTTCACTTGCAGGAAAGGGTGTGTAACTCCTCTAGCAGGCAGGGCACAAAGCCAGTCTCTCCATTCAGAACAGATTTAAACACGGCCTGCAGACGTGGTCAGATGATACATCATAGAAACCAGTTTGCTTTAAACAGCAGACCAGTCAGTGTGGTGCACTCTTGTGTGATACCTCCTTGTGTACATACTGTTGAGGGAGGTTTTTCCCAGTTGTATGTTTTGGATCTTCACCACACCTTCTTTATCTTCCCGTTTCCTGATATTTTGCAGACATTGTGCTTTGATGTCACACGTGGGCTCCATCCCACTGACGACCTGCTCCTGCCTCCCTCCACGGTGACAGTGAGTATTTTTAATGGTGACGCTGTTTTGTTTTTCCCGTCTCTGGGGAGAGATAATGGGAAACGCTCCCCCTCTGAGGCGAATGGGCCAGAAGAGCCTCTGTAAACATGGGGGAATGAAGATTAATCACACACTAGAGATGGTGTTCCCACTTTAATAATCAGTATTGATTACTGTCACCTTACATCTGCACCAACAGATGCTGCGAGGGGGGGCCATCGCCCAAGGCTGGTCCACCTCACACATCCTGTGTTAAATCCTTGTGTGTTCGGTGCACAATATTGGAGTTAGAGACAAATACATGCCGATAAATATTCTTTACTGTGTAATATACAATCAAACTATAGACGCTTACCTTAGCTTTACGAATACACAGTATAAACCAATCTTAGCCACATAAACACGAATGTTTACATTTTTTAACTTAAAGCTCACAGTTCTCTGTTGTCCAAATGTAAAGAATTTCTCATTTTGCTATCCAATGTGACAACGGAAATTAATATAAGAAAAGTAAACAAGTGCATTTAATGAACAGTCAGATGGAGGATGTATTGTTGATAAGGTAGAACATCTGTTAATGACAATGCTATTGTATTCACAAAATATGAAGAATGTACAGTATCCAAGCAGAAAAAAAACGATCTTAGGTTCGAGATGTATGATGGAGAATGAGGTGCATATTGAAGAAATACAATTTCTGACATATTGTAAATTATGTCATGATTAAGGAGAAAATCATAATATTAGGTACTCTAAACTTAATGAGAAAGACATAATGTTAAGCGAAAAAGAAACAAAAAACATTGGAAAATAACCAGCAAGGAGAACCAACGTTCGTCAGGGTTACATTCCTCTGGATCCAAAGACTTGAAGATTCTCCTTGTTTCTTGTAACACACCTTTGAATATCACGCAGATGCAACCAACTATATGAAGTCGCCCACTCTTCCTCCTCCACAAAACAGGCAATTTCTTCAGTGGTTCTTTGGTGGGAACTGTTTCCGAGACAATCTTCCCAGTACTCACGATAATGTGATGGGGATGTGCCAGAAGATTAAGTACGTCATTGTTTGTAAAACGTCAACTAAGGAACATCTTAACAAGATGTTCCACATTCTTCAGTTTCACGCAGATTGCAGGCTGCCCCCCCCCAATCACACACACACAGACACCTTTAAGTCACCTTTAGGCCTGTCAGAACAGAGCCTATTTCAAAACAGAGAACAAAGAAAGAACAGGAGCATAAATGGACTTCTCCCCACATGAAGAAAATATTAGAAAATAATTTCTGCCAGACTAATTGCATTTTCTTGTCAATACAATAACAATAGATGGCTCTTTGGCTACACAACCATTGACATGAGTGATTGTTATAATTATGTTTCCTCTCACAGGACCAAGTTGGAGAAGATGCAGATTTTAGGATTTCTGTAGCCAAGTGACACCACTTTTTTTTTTGTGTGAATGCTTGTCTTGGGTGATAGCACTGATATAAGCAGCCTCATGAGGTGTTATATCTTCTACACATGATCTGGTATGTGTAAATGAAGTAGTATTAATCAAACCATTAGCATGGTTTTTATGTGCATGCAGTGACCAGTGCAGTGTTTCTTTATGCATGAGAAGTTTTCATTTTGCCGTGGTTGACAGTTGAAAAGCAGCACAGATGAGTGGTGACATGACCAGAACTCATGTTTGAAACCAGCATTGCTGGAAGCTGGAGGATGGAAATGTTCAAAACCAGCTGTTATGCTCAGAGCCAATGCACAAAGTTCACTTATTTAAATCTCCTGAAGAAATCAGACCATGACGGCCCCTCCGTTGTTCGTTGCTTCAGGGCAGTCGAGCTGAATTCATAGATTGTGATGCAAGACTGACAATGAATGCAAACTGTTTTTTAAGTGGTGCTCAGTTTGATTGTCTGAGCTCGTGAGCGTGAGCTCTGTCTGTTTAATCTGTTTCCAAGTAAAGTGTGACTCTTAAATTCCTTCTGCAGTGTCGTTTTTCCACTTATCATCTGTGCCTGTGACTTCAGGGCAGAAAAATGTGTCACCCTGAATGTCCATTTGAAAATGATTAGAGAATATACTGTAGGTTTCCATGTTTGTACTGTAGTGCATGTTATTAATTTGTGAAATGGCAGCACTTCCTTTCTTCCCTGCAGATGTTTGGGTGAACTTGGGTTCTGACAAAAGCCTATTCATTCTCCCTCTCTGCATGGTTGGTATTAATCCCTCCTTCTGCACAAGTTTTTTCTTTCTGAATAAATAAGACTTTCTTTTCAAGCAGTCACAGGACATGACACCAGGCTCCAGCTTCTTGAAGATGGGCATAAAAATCAGAAATGTATGAAGTCTGGTTGTCACTGAAGAATTTACCACAACACAACCAAACATAATCCACTGTTACAGCGGCAGTGACACAAGACTGTGCAGGAGAAAAAGGAAATACCAATAACTTCTATAATACCTGACCTCTGACCCGAGGCTGAGGCATCCCGCTGTGGGGAGGGGGAGGGGGTTTGCCCAGACACGGGGCTTGTGGGTAATGAGAAAAGAACAGCAGTGGGGTTTCCGTGAATGAGAACAAGGAGCGTCTTGACCCCGGGACGGCTTTCCCCCGTTTTCAGAGCCCGGGGCAGGAAGGCTGGGAGATGGAGAGTCAGTGGGGACCGTCTGATTGGCGTGTCGATCCGAGCACATACACAGAAAGTGGAGTGGAATATAACTCGCTGAGCGCAGCAGAGATAAAGCCCAACATGTAGGTCGTAAATGGAAACATGTTAAGACTGGAAATAGAAATTAGTGTTTGGATTTAAAAAGAAACCCAACAACAATCGATTGGTAAAAATACAAGTCAGTTTTTTTACAAATGGCAACATGGGAGCACTGGGCCTTGTGTCCGACTTATTGTGCTGTAATAATTACACAACAATGTTGTCATCTGTAAGTACAGACCCACAAGCTTGGACAAGGTCCATTAAAACAACACATCTCAGATAATTATGTGGCCATTCAACAGATCAATAAGAGCATCTAGTTGGAATGGCTTTTCAAATGGAGTTCTTTCATGCAGTTTTGTAAACATCGGGGGACGGAGAGTTGAGTGTAAGATGTGATGATTGTTGCTCGGTGTGGATGATGATAAACTCTCCGTCCGCTCCACATATTGAACGTGGACCGTCACTCAGGTACTTACTTACTGATGCATTCACGGCGGAGTCATTTAGAAAATGTATCTGCAAAAACGTTTAGTCGTGCACGCACAGATTCAGTTATTACTGCTTACTTTAAACTGTTGGAGATATTACTTAAAACAGAGGGATGTTGT
The DNA here is from genome assembly GCF_947347685.1 of Pleuronectes platessa. Lineage (NCBI taxonomy): Eukaryota > Metazoa > Chordata > Actinopteri > Pleuronectiformes > Pleuronectidae > Pleuronectes > Pleuronectes platessa. The sequence goes on along the minus strand of NC_070645.1, from coordinate 6,063,151 downwards.
ATCAGTGGAGAAACAAGTAAAGTAAATAAAACACTGGCGCCATGAAGGCAGTTTTACAAAAATTTACAATAAGGCTTTGGACTGACTGATTGGGCCCAGACCTGAATGGGTTCCTTTGGGAACGACACAGAACAACAACTCTGAACTTACACATTCTTACTGTGTTTACTGAACAAAGGGAAATCACAGAGAATGATAGGGATAACTGAAAATTCTATAACATCTGTGATTTCCCTTCTACTACTTGTTTTCCCTGCCTCACACAAAAGAAAATTGTTTTGTTCTAAGTCAGTCAATAGATATCCGTCTTTGAGATCCCGCTGTTTGATAAATTAGGAGTACACAAGCTGAGGTGTTGTCACAATGATAAGTGCTGCTCACTTTCCTATATTTACTGGTCGAGGGCTCGAATAATGACGGGTTACATCGCCAGACATATGACTAAGCCTGCTATTATTCATATCGGATATGTATTTCTGATTTTAGGTCAGCACTTCTGACAGAGTTGGCTTGACTGCTTGGCTCTCGAGGTGCAGATTGCTGTATGGTTGCCGTCAAAACTTGGTTGTGTATGTGTGTGTGTGTGTGTGTATGAGGGAGGGGGGGTCGATAGCATAATTGTGTGTCATTTCACTCTGCTTATCTCTGTTAATAATCATCCCCCCGTGGATGAATGGAAATGTACGCCTCAAGTGTCAGACACATCTATCAGCATGTCTAATGGAGCCGCTGGTCAATGAAAAATGCATCATCTGATTCACTGGGGAGGGGGTGAAACCCAGGCCTCGCTACTCAGAATTATTTATTATGGAAGCTCTGTGAAGACGAGGAAGCAAAGCAGTTATTATGACTCATTTTTCACATTTTGAATGACCCACCTCGACTGTGTGTCAAACAAACTTTCAGGCATGATGTCTTTCATTTTGTCAGATGTTGTCATCAGTTCTATTAGTTTTGACAACTATGGGCTCAGAAGAAAAAACTTTGTACTCAGTAGAAAGTGATATTGATATAAAAGAAGCTGTAAAGAAAGCTGGAGTGGAGAGCGGAGAGCAAGATGGTTCCTGGTTCAGTGGTGAAGATGATGAAGATGAAATGATGATGATGGTGAAGATGATGATGAAAAAGATGATGATGATGAAGAAGATGATGATGATGATGGTGAAGATGAAATGATGATGATGATGATGATGATGATGAAGAAGATGTAATGATGATGATGGTGATGATGATGATGGTGATGATGAAGATGATGATGATGATGATGAAGAAGATGATGGTGATGATGATGGTGAAGGTGATGATGATGATGGTCATGGTGATGATGATGATGGTGAAGATGATGATGATGATGATGATGATGATGATGATGATGGTAAAGATGAAGAAGATGATGATGATGGTGATGATGATGGTGAAGGCGATGATGATGATGGTCATGGTGATGATGATGATGATGATGGTGAAGATGATGGTGATGATGAAGATGGTGATGATGAAGAAGATGATGATGGTGATGATGAGGGTGAAGGCGATGATGATGATGATGATGGTCATGATGATGATGATGATGATGATGAAGAAGATGATGGTGTATGTGGTCAGACGTGGTTTTGCAGCTGCCCTCTCTCCAGGTGCACACAGGTGAACCAGTGGGTCAGTGGGTGAGTCAGGAAGTGTCTCCATGATGAGTCAGGACGATGAGAAACAAACTCTGAGGTGAATAGAGAAGCTGGTGGCTTTTTAACCTCACAACAAATAATGTGTAGAAAATAAACAAGCTCAGAGTTGTAAGGTCTTTTGTTGCTAACAGGCTATGTTTGCTAATGCTAGCAGCTAGCAGAGCAGTTGTGGAGTTCTGAGGGAGTGAGGACACAACACCAGCAACACGTGGAGGCACATTAAGTGAAGTGGGCTTTTCATGTCCAGGAGAAGAGAGAAGAAGCACTTCAGTATTAACACGTGAGTCAGATATATTCTTCATCTGTGTGTCTCTTCATGGCGGAGTGATGACTTCCTGCTGGTAGGATGCTGTTGATGTTAAGTTCTGCCTGGACACCGAAGCTTTATGTTGATATGACCTTACTCTTGTTTTATATTTGCTGCGTGTGCAGTTATTTGTTGGTCTGCTGCACATTTGCATGTGTGAATTTCTTTATTTTCATTTTGTTTAGGGTTGATAACAGGGTTCTTGTCAGATTTGTAGGTTGACTTGTATTTGTTATGAACTTGACAAAAACAAGAGTAGATAAGTCAGGTGTTTGAAGCCTGCCAGAGACTTACTGATGTAATGCTAAATGGTCTGTATTTATATTGTGTGTTTCTAGTCTAGATGACCATTCAAATGGCTTCACAGCACAGTTTTGCCATTAACTTATTCAACCACATGTTCATACAGTTCATCTATGTGCAACCTTTATGATACATCACTCACACATTGGGGGGAGACTGGGATCGAAACGCCCAACTTCTAGTTAGTGGACAACCCGTTTACCTCTTAGTAATGCAGAATATATTTTGCCAAAATGCTACATCATGTGTCTCTAAAATGTGCATGGTTTCATTTTTATCTGAACAAAATTGTGAAGAAAACTTTACTTTATTTTGTGCAATATGTCCTGGAGATGTTCCACCAATAAAAATGTCTCACCATGGCTGTTGGTGATTCTCAACAGAAGTTATCGTTCGGGTGCACACACTTTGCCCTTCACCTTTCTACTAAATTGAGCATTATGTGTTTTCATTGATGCCTGCTCTGTTCTCCACCGGGGTCTCCTAGCTGCCGCACCCGCTGCCTGCACGTGGATCCACTCGTGCTCGTGGAAGGCAGGGTGTTCTCAGAACAGAGCTATACCACCAAATATAATTATTGCAATCATTGAAAGAAAATGAAGGTTGTCCTGACTAAAGTGGTTTATAAAATCTGGTGAAACTGTTGGCTCAGATGTTAATTGGTGTTATCCTTTAATTGAAGCAAGGTCTTATTAATGTAACGGCTTTAAATAAAGGCAGGTCATCCTTTTGGCCTTGGGCTGTCACATTAGTGAGTGAATCAGTGTTGAAGGGATACTTACATGAATTAGAGCCATGGTGTATTAGATTGATTAGGATTATTATACCCAACATCATCAGGACACAAAGTTTCATTGTCCTCTGTCTATATATATATATAAATATATTCAAAGAATGTGAGTGGGGAAAAATAATTTATAGGAATATTTTCCAAATGCTAAAAGACAAGACAGAGTTTTTCCTGAATATTATTTAGAATATTTATCAAACTTAGATCCAAAGTCCTCTGTAGCCACTATATGTGGCTAAGCTAATGATAATACATTTTAATGGAGGATGAAGATTAGCATTCGTCTCTTCTTAACACAGAGTAATCCAGTGGTAGCTGATCAGATTGAATCACACAGGCAGAGCATCAACTTCATATGTACCTTATAATAATTTCAGGCAGGTAATCAGCAATTTAAAATGGATTATCTTTTGAGACTAACCTTACAAACCCTGTTAATCTATTACGGCTCACCCTAATGTAATTTCATATTAAACTGGGTGACAATTCATTAGGTGGGTGCAGCAGCACTGAAGTGCTTGACACGCTGCAATTACAGCCCATAGTTTAGAGCCCTGACCCTGGAGTGGACCCACAGTGACAACGACCAGTAACGCTAATGGAAATAGAGGAGTGAGGGGACAAGATGGCTGTCATACTCTCAGCAAAGGGCCTGACCGCCCTGACAGGTGACATTGGGCTTTTTGTAATTATTTCGCGAGGACAAGTACTGGAACATTAGGGATGACCAAAGGAAATGGGGATCAGATGGAAAGTGAAATGGAAAGAACCAGTGGAGATAAGTGCTTGTCGTGAGGTGTTGTTCAGCGGGTACATCTCATACAAGAAATCTGTTTTAATGGCCTTACTGTCTTTGCTTGGGGTTACAGTATGTGAAAACAGTGATATTTAACAGGACTTTTAACGTAGAAGCTCAATGCCTTCGATTAATGAGGCCTATAAAGGTTTTATTGCCCCATGTGATTAAGACATTAAACCACCTAGGTGTGATAATTTACTTTTAAGTATAGCAATATTCCATGAAGACAGCATGTCATGGACTTTTTTACGTGCACCTCAGCCTTTAATTTCAACAGCTGAACTTCTTTTTTCTTCTCTTGTGTTTTCTCAGCTGCGCGACCACACAGTGTTGCATTTGACTCAAGCAAATGAAGTGACAGTATTTGAAGGAGCTAAATCAAAGTCCTTACTGATGAATTACATACTCAGTGCTGAGTCCATGAGAACATTGGAATGTTGATTCAGAAGATTAGACATGTCTTAACATCTTACCATTACAGTCATGCAGCAGATCCTACGTCTGTGTTTGTGTGTAATGATGCACACACATTTTTTTTCAGTGTATAACCTTCTGTCTGAGCGGACAGTGACGCGGACACAGTTTAAGCTACAGAGTCTGTTTGTATTCTCAACTTGTCTCTCCTGACTGGAATGGAGATGATTTCCTTGCCATTATTCTAAAGAGATGGCGGAGTCAGACGTCAGGAAGCCCACTGAGGTGGAAGGAAATGGGAAGGAAATGGCTCAGTGCAGGACTTCCAGGCCATTGTGCATCACACTCTCTCTCTCATTTAAATGTGAACTGTGTCTATTTCTCTCCAACTGGTTGATGAGCTTGCCTCATATTTCATACAGATGATACGCTGAACAGTTAATTGGCTTTCGCAAAAACATAAGCCATTGTGCCATCGCTGCACAGAAAGCATTTATAGACAACAATGAGCTGTGGTTAATGTCTCAAGGTATTTACCTCCAGAAAAAAAATATTGTTTTCCGTCTTTATTATTGGTTCCTAAAATCTGTCAGAGCCTTGAAATAAATAAATTTGTCCAGGTCAACTTGCTCCAGAAAGATTTGGATTAATATGAAAAATGTATTTGGATGAACCCTGCCTCAGTTCATGAAATCTTGTCGCAAACAGAGAATAATATTTTTATCTGCAGGCCAGGTTACAGAACATAACGTCAAGTAGGCCTACAGTCCTGAAATTAGTTGGGGGCATAGTAAAGACCTGAAAGTGATGTGTGTCCACCGGCAACTGATGATCACCTCGTTATACAGCTGCTTTTATCCAGATCAGAGTTATAATGTGCAAATACACATAACAATGCATTTGCAATTCATAGCATAAGCAGATCTATAATTTATATTATTATTGGCAATGTTGTAGTTAATTACTATAATGTACTATAGTATTGATTGTTTCTGTTTATGAATCTGCTGTGTCGAATGGGTCTATTTTTGGAAACAAAGTAATGCTTTCATGGATATGGTCTTTATAATCCATTTTCTTTCATTAAATTAAGAGCCAGATGCTTCAACATTGTCTTATCTCACTATATAGATAAGTTGGGCATTGTCTTCTCTACAAGAAATGTAATACCAGAACTCTGAAATGAATTCAGCTAAATAGAATTCACTTGTTTCTAACATTAAGAATTATACCTATGCTTTTTGCGCTATGCACAATCTCTGTCTGTACAAGATAGCATGCAACAAAGGTCTCCAACATATACCTTGAACTGGTGGCATCGCACATGGTCACTGTTGTCAGTGTCACATGCAGACGCACCTTCTTTAACTTTTTCAAACTGTAAAACTATTAAAAATATACCTTTTATAATAATGTAGATTTAAGTTAACTTTTTAGTGACTTAACATCTATAAAAATTGTATCGATAAAAATGAATCATGTTCTATTGTTATATTTCCCTCATGGTATATTTGTCTTTTAGGAATGGCATATAATGAAAGGCCTTTTTGTCTGAAATGAGCTATTGTGGCTTTGTAAGCCGCTGCTCCATAGAGCTCTGCTCTAGAGAAGCAAATTGTTTTACTTTGTGAAGAAAAGAAAGACGGAGCAAAAATAGATGAAAAAACAACCAAATAAATCATTAAAATGGAACAAAAATATGCGAAAATGCAATGCCACAATATCAAGAGAATTGCAAGAGAACAAGAACGCTGACTTCAGTCATATCGCTGATGGCAGCAGTTACTGACACAAGTTTAGTTTCCACCAAAGTTTATTAATACTCAAGCAGGCACCCATTGGGAGAGACATGTCACACCACCTCAGGGGGTGTTGAATCTCACAGGTTAAACTTAGAGCGAGAAGCGTGGGCCACCAATCCACCTGCTATTCTCTATTACACTTAGCAGAATGTATCAGAGAGAAAGAGAGAGAGAGCAACGAACAGACTCAACTGACACAGATGAGCAAGTGTACAGACAGTATACACAGACATGTACATAGACATATGAAGATTATCACGGAATCAGCTGATCTGATTTGATTTCACTCCAGGATTCTAAGTGCTTACCGTCAGTGATGGAAGGAGTGGGACGTGAACGTTTTCCCTTAAGACGCCCCACACCCCTGACAGCTGTCGTGTCCACAACATCAAGTACAAGAGCAGAAAAATGAAAGAAGAGACACAAAGACATTGTGACAGACACTGACACAGAATAAGATGCAACAAAGCCAAGTCTCTATCCACTGCCAAACATATGCTATGCTGTAAAAACACCTCCAAGCGAAAATGTAATGTCTGTCCAGAGCCCAGAAGTGCTTTGACATTGCTGTCACTATTTACCTTGATCAGTTTATTAGTCACATGTATGCGTTTAAATACAAAATAAAGGGCACCCAGAAAGTGTCTTATCATCAAAGAATAGGTTAGGTAGGTGAGTGGACTGATTAGTGAACTATCTGGGGAACTCATTCGGTGTTCGAGAACAAGTATTGACATTGCGCAATCAATGTGTTTTTGTGGAGCGTAGATTACAGTGAGTATGGCAGTATATTTCTTAACAGAGTAGAAATATAGGATTGAAATGAAGACTTTCACACCTCACTTTAGAATGACACCATGGCTCAATCAATGCCGAACCCTACAAAATACTTCCCTACGCATATACCTGTGGTGTGAGCAATGTTTTTCCATACTTCCACCAATACATTAGAAGAAGAGACATTATTAATCCAGAAAAAACTGACTAAGGACCTTGCTGTGAGGCTATGAGTCACAGTAATATGTTTTACATTATGCCTATGTCTGCATGCGGACATGCTCACATTAGTAACTTTTTCACAGCCTGTTCAGTACGGGATTGTTGAGAATCATTCCACCTTGATTTTCTTTATAAATCACAAGACAACTGAATCGGGAGGTCCATTGCTGCTCCACCTTTATGTCAGCAGCACAGGTAGTCAGAGCCAGGTGGAAAAGGAGGAGCTGACATCACTTTGATACTCCTCCGGTTATGAAGGGTCCTCCTAACCGCAATATTTTGGGCAGTATATTTAAACTGGCATATTTAAACAGGAAAAGCTTCTTCTCCGTTCGGTTTGAGCGTGAAGCTGACAACAATCGGGTGGCAGCCGATAACTGCAGCACGATGCATGAAATGTGTTTCGTTATTTCTTTTAGAGAACACTGTTGTTATTGATAAGTTAATCCATGACAGCTACAAGATGCAAACCAAAACACAAGTTGTAATCATTTATGTTTTATCAGTTTAGTACAAAATGAGGGAAAATGTAAAAAGGGTAATCGCAGCCAAGAATGTCGCTAAATCTGTCACGTTAACAATCATGTGAGACAGAACAGGATTGTGACTGAAAGTTGGACGAACCAGAGCCAATGAAACTCCTCCACCACTGATGCAGAGCCCCACTTCCTCCAGTCTAGGAGTCATGTGGAGGGCTTAAGGTTAGCTGCTGCTGCTAAGCTTCCACCACTGCTGATCTGAGAGCAACCAGACAGCCACACAAATAAATGAGCAAAGAGAGACAAAGGGGGGTGTTGGTGACAGGAAGTGGGGTAGGATTAGGAAGATGGATTTTGATGCCGGTGAAGGGTATCCAAATGGTGAGAATTAAGGGAAAACAGTTGAGCAGTAAGCCTTATCATGGCAAGTGAGATTCAGCAGTCTTGTGCTGGATGGTGGGCCATAAAACATGGTCCAGCTGGGGCCCTGTGTGCCTGAATTGTAGGTAGACCCCGATCAAACCCCCACATAACACAACATGCTTCAACATTTGCTAAAATGAAGTCCTTTATCGACTGGGAGTGGAAAATTGGAGGAATTCCTTTCAGATTACAAGTGATGTTCCCTCCAGGACTCTCTTACAATCCCACCCTTGAGTACATTCAGTTCTCATTCAATTTGCTCCTAGTCAGGAGTGTCCATGGGTACAGCAAAGCAAAGAAATAATTTGCCTATGATTTAATTAATGTCTGCCCATCGAGCACGACCAGGGTTCACTTTGGGATGTGCATTTGAGAGTCTGTGTAGAGACTTCACTTTGTGCATTTAAACAAACCAGCATTGAAAATATTTTGAAGCAAAAACGCCCACTGGAACTCTTTATGTATTTAGTTTCAATCTGACAGGCCTCTTGGACTTTACAAAAGATTTTCTGAATCTCCAGACTTCGCTGTCAATCTCAGGGTATTAGTGTCAGGGCACCAGGATGCGGAACACTGACCCTTTCTGTCCTTTGGCATAACAAAGTGGCATCTCACACATGCTGGATTTATATCATTTTAATATTTAGCACATCCCTGAAATGTGCCGAGCACAAATGTTTTCCATATGAAAGCAAGTGTAACTGAGTCATGATCCATGACCATGTTTCTTGTTTGGAAATTGCAGTAATAGCATCACAGAAAGTGGACAGGTTACAGTCAAATCTGAGTTCATCCCTTTTAATAAGTAACACAATATCATGTTCGCGACTTCTCATGCAACAAGTCTTAAATGCAGGTTAGTCCTACATTTTGTTATCAAAGAGTTAGATAAGAGAACATCTTAATAACAAAGCTCACAAACAAACTTAATCTGTCAGTGACTTTACTCTTCTTCTGCCAATTATTGCCTCGCTGAAAGACCTCTAATTTTCACCTTATTTCTTTACTAAATGAAGAGTGTTAACTGATACCTAGAGGCATGCAGCAGAATAATTTACACTACTGAGATGACAATGGTGTCAGGGAATTAATTATGACATTAAAGCTGCAGATAGCAACACTCTCTATGCCTCTGAGAGACAAAAACAGAGACTGAGAAGAAGAAAGCGAAAAAGAGAGAGTGGTGGGTCGTAAGTTATCTTCACCCTGCAGCAAAAGGGGAATGTTAAACATAGCTGAACACTAAAGGTGTGATTCAGTGCAGGGAGGGGGGCTCAGGAGAATAACCTCTGCTTTATGTCTGGTTGTGAGTACATTTTATAGATCACCTGAACTTGCCCCCCCTCTTTCTTTCACTTGTTTCCAATGGTTTCTACATATGAAGGTGCACAGGAAACCGATGCTTTTTCCTCTCCAACTGATTGCTTGGATGTTCTTGCTATGACTGAGGGTGACAGCAGCTGTCGCGCTTGTCAAACGACTCGGCCTGCAGCCTATCAAACTGCAGGTTATAGTGTGACTGGTGACATGCTCAATCAGCCATTAAAGCGAAATCCCTGTCAGTGGTACATGGCTTCTGACAATCAGTCATCACAGGGAGCAGGCTCATAGGTACAATTGTGCTCAAAGTGATTGCAAAGAAAGTTTGGGGTTGGAGGTTTGACAAGTATATGAGTTTTCTGATGTGCAGTAAGCGTATTGGTCTTATATGAAATATTGGATATTAGCCAATCATATGGTTTCCTCCCATCGTGATGGAGGTTCCTGTATGACCTGTGACAACAACCTCCTTAATTTGAGATCATTGTGTCTGTCCGGTGTAGTCTTCTCCTTCAGTATGTGGGAGGAGTGGAGGATTGTCAGTAGAATAGGTGACAACTGATCTGTGTTCACCTCCATCTGCAGTGGGTCACAATATGCAGATGACCTCATGCTACGTCTACATCAAATTGATTGGCAGTCATACAGTTTCTTGTAAATCTAATACAAATCACTTTTACTTTGTGCTGGGCGGTAACATTAGGCAAACTTTCTATTGAACGCTTAATTCCAAAAGAAAATGTAATGTGAATCAGTCCAAGCAACTCTTTAAATCTAACCAGGAATATTTAGACTATTCCTGACCTCCAGGCTGGGAATCATCTCTAATCATTTTTTCTTTTGAACACTTTACTTATATGCCTGTTGGGATTCATGAAGCTGAAAAGTGTTAAGACGTCATGTTAAGTGTTACCATATGTTCTGTGTTATCATACCAAGAATGTCTCTTTCTTTTAATTCTTGCCCATGTGTTTAATGAACTGTGCAAGTGCTTTAGCCCTGACGTACCACACTTGAGTACATTCGCAGTTAATTTCAAATATTCTTTGCTTTGTGTAATGTTACAGCTCAACCCGTGTGTCAGGAAACCGGGGCCTGAGGCCCAGTTTTTCATAGGTATCACAGTCCACTGCCTTCCTGTTTTACATATTGGTTTGTTTTCCTCCTGCAATCACGGCTCAACCCATTCATAGTAGCCATCTGACTTTCCTTGCTAAGGGGCAGTTGAAAAGTAGATAGCTGTTTGACAGATATTTATTAAATAAAAAAAGTTCTCTCTTTTACTGTAGTTGCATTTATATTAAAGACATTCAGAACCGTGACCTCAAAATGTTCCTTTCCATAGCTGGTTCACTCTCAGCATGGAAACAATAAACAAAACAATAAAAGGTTCCATAACCACTTCATAAAACTTTCTACATTAAAGCAGAAGTCAACAATTTTGGGTCACACATAAATCCCAACCAGTGCACACAGGACTGATGTAAGAGGCTGAAACAGCAGAGAAAAACTCCTGTCAAATGCCAAGAGCTGCAGTCAGAGATTGAATCCAGGTCTGTCCATAGTGGAATATGGCAGTTATGCTGTAGCACTGCACAGAGGGCCATGCTCCCCATAAAACATCAATTGAAGCTTTCTGAATCACCCCACAGGTCAAGTATTTACCGGCTGAGACCGGCCTTTGAAACTGTGGGTGTGGTGTTTCAATTTAGGCCAGCTATCATGGAAACCTTTCCAACATGAAAGGGGCTTTGGTTGAAGGCAGGTGGAGTGTCATGAACCGCTGCCACTGGTCACTAAAACAGACAGAGGACAAGAGATAATGAGGAAAACATGATACCATCCAGTCACATATGTACCGAAATATAAGGAAAATTGTTCGACCCTGAGGTGTCTGTCAATCATATTGTGAGGCTTGTAAAAGCTCATTCCAGGGGTTAACAGCTGGCTGGTGCAGGAGGAAGGCTGAGTTGAGGTGAGGATGAGGTGCAGGGGGAGCAGAGGGGAAAAGCGCCCAACCTTAATCCCCTAAACTTTCTCCTGGAGGAAGCACTTTTTTAATTCCTTACTTATCCTTCCCTGGGGAGGGACTGTTATCAGCTGATTCTTTCTTTCTCCCCCTGCCCCTGTTTTCCTTTTCCCCCGTCCCTCTCTCTGATGCATCTGCTAGGCGTGATAAGGCAAACGTTACCTTTACAGAACTAATAAAACCATTTCCCCTCACAATTTTGAAATGATTATCGCCTTAGGCTCACGGTTACAGGTTAGCCAGCCTCCATCTGCACATATCTGGGTGGCTCTTTGAGGCTTAGGGCTGGCTGGGTGGTTGAAGATTATGTGCGTTGCTTAAACGACTTGAATACCAGGGGAAAACAGCAAAGGTGAAAGGGAGGAAAGAAAAAAAAAAGGGTGGAAGAAATGAAAAGAGTGTGAGACCTGACGTCCACAATGCTGTGGCGGATGATAAGGGATACGGTGACAGCTCTTCCTCCCTCCGTCTGGAGCTTCGGCTGAATTTTCGTGATACACATTGTCAGAGAAAGGGCAGCCACAGTCAGTCATCAAGGAAGGTGGGTTGTATATTTTCCTTTCAAGACTTAACTCCATTTTTGTCGATATGTCCCCAATATGTGTCGTAGTGGACTAATGTAAGATATCAGTCTTGATTTGAAACACCTTAAGCATTTGATGGGTGGAAGTACAGATTTTTGTCATGTGCAATAAAAATCCAAATCTCCCAAAAACTCAATCCATCTCATTTACAAACACTTAAAAACTGCTTACAGTAGACATTTGTTAGGCACTGCGACGGCTACAGTATCTATCCCCTCAGTGTGGATGCTTCCTGCCAGCCAGCACTGTCTCCCAAATCCTCTCAAGCTTTACGTCTGCTCCATAGAGATATCACCACCAACGGCAGCTGCCGCGGGCTTCCTCCCATTACCTGCTCCTCACTTATCTGTCTCTGGCTGACTGATGGTCTGCCCATTTCCTGCTGCCCATTAGAATGTGTCACTTATTGGTAGTCCATCTGGGTCAAATTTGATCCTTTTTTCTATCATCGTATTTTTTTCAAACCGTGCAGACACCGATTTCAGATTTAAAAAGACCCGTTTTCTTTTAACTGATGCAGAGCTGAAGTGTTCATTAACTCTGTAAAGGTATAAATGGCGCTCCTTTAACCACTCGGAAACGTTCCTAACAGAATACTCCGGCAGCTGAGGCACTTAATTGAGGTAGCAAAGAATACATATTAACATTAATTTAATTTCACTCAGAGTATTTCCTCTCTAATTGACCTTAGCGCCTTTACTGCATAATTACCAAGAACGTCCCTTTAACTCACCGCAGCCAGACACATCCTGTAAGGTCAGTGACCCTGCAATCTGCATAAAGAATTAAACAGATGATAAAGCAGGGTTTACAACAACCTAATGACAAATTATCAGCCGATAGAACCTGCAAATTCATTTTTAATGTAAACCCTGATAACAAGTCATGTGGGAACCAGTAAGTATGTGGTTAATAAGACCCACTGGGAGGCAGAAAGGTTAGTGGAATAAAAACCAGCTGTCTTTTGTCTTGGAGCATTAGTGCATGCACAATAAGCCAAAGAGAAACTACGGCGAGCTGAAGCCAACATGACTTACTGACAAATTTTTTATGGTCAGTGCTAAATGCCCAAATCACTTGTTACTTCGGCATTTAGGACAAGCAAAATCACTCCTTGGGGGCAGCAAGTTTACACTTAAGAAGGCATTTAAGACCTCTAAATATAGGCTCATTTAACGAACAAGACTTCAGCTGTAAAAAGTATTATTTAACAAATGTGTATACTGCCACAGAGTTAAGAATTGATGGAGACAAAAAGTCCTTTCTAAGCTCTGTGAAGAGAGTGATTTGTCACTGGAGACATCCACTGCTGTTTCCCCTGACCTTGCGGCAAGCACTAACTTGTTATTCTATACAATAACATAAAGCACCTTTTGACTGGAGCAGCTCCTTTTAACCAGAGCTTCTAGCCAGTGGTTCGCTGGGGGTGACTGCAACCGCTCAGCCATGCTGTCGAGAGCCTGCTGAGAGCTTTTCACCCCAGTGTTTAATGAGCTACGTTCATGTCCACTCCACATCCATCCCGATCCATCATTGGCTCCAAAAAGCTTTCAAAATGTCGTTTGAGCGCTCAGTATACTGAACCAATAGCCTATTCATGATTGTGCCAACAGTCTTTAAAAAGGATAATTTGAATTCAGATTCATGAATGGAAAATAAAACGACCATCTGGACAGTTAGACTTGGTTGAAATATCTTGATTGACTAGAGGTTGACTAATTGCTGAGGGATTAAACACTAGTATGAGCATTCTTATCACATCTGAAAATAAACTATAAATATGCTATTGTGACTGAACTGCTTTGAAAACCTAAATGACGAGGGCAATAATATGACAATAAATTCAGCTCCTATCATCATAGTTAGTGGCCCGCTTTTAGGTTGGAAATGTTTTTATTGAGAGAACAAAAACAGAATCAGTAACATGCTCTCAGGATTAATTGGAGGCCATAGAGGTGTTTTAAAGCATCCGTTCTCCTGCGTCTCAGCCCCTGGGGTGTTGTTTTCTCTGCCGCGGTGTTATGAGGAAATTTTTGGTAATGAAAAAAAACAACAGAATAGTGTGAACCTAGCCTGGAGTCCTGAGCGGGCTCCTCTGGGAGATGTGAACATCTTATGAGCGAAGCCTTTCAATAATGGAGTTCACTATTAATCATCCCCCCTCGCATGTCCGCTTTGTGTCTTCGTTCCATTCTTAAAAACCTCAAATGAACCCTCTACTGTTACCATTCAAGTCTTTCTTTCCCTCCCTACCTCATAATGAAGGAGTGCCTTGAATACATGGGTCCATCAGCAGCTAAATCTCAACATATTAACTGAGTAGAGTGGAGTATTGGTTTTCTGAGCAGAGAAAACGGTCACTCTCTCTTTGCGGCCACTGAAACACTAAAGCAGATTTTTACATCTTTCCAAAGTGCAGATTTTCAAAAACAACTAAATTCCCTGTATGCAGTACCTGTTCTCGTCTTGATGGAGATATGTTATAAAAAGGTCAAAGCGGCAGACATTGTTTTGACACAAAATCCATGGTAGTGTAGAAGGGGCCTAGATCTTACCTTTATAGCTTGCAGTCCAAATATGTATTGTCGATAAAAGGACTTTAGAAACTTAAAATCAGTTTACCTTTAAAGCAAGAACACTGAATTGGCTGAATGTTGGCAAGAAATACCTAAACCTGTCAAGCACTCAATCACTGCATCCATTGCCAAGCAATGGCTTTCAACTGATCAGCCTCTATTGCTAGACTGTAGGCCTGCACCACATGTAAAACTGTTGTAGGTTGTGCGAGTGTATGCCAACAAGTTGTAGTCATCATGATTTATTTACATTGTTTACTCTGGCTGTTCCCCAAAGAGGCCAAGCAGGGGCATGAGTGGAGGAGGTGGGGGTGGCTGAATGATTCACAGACCTCAACAGGGACACTGGAACATGCCAGGGATTTTACATATTTATATTCAGAGGTGTTGCTGGCCTGCTTGTGCAGCCCCACAGGTCCTGCTACAGACAGATCATGGCATCTAGTGTCACCTCATGTACTCTTTGTTGCCAGCGCTGAGAGTCAGACTCATGTGAGCAGCTCCTGTCTTTTGTTTCATTCTCTCCCATGTTGAACATATAAGTGTTTATATTGAAAACATCTAAGATATTTAAAGAAAACTTGTTTAAAGAGCAAATTTTCGGGGAGAGTCCGATTTCATTATTGGAAAAACAGAACCTAATAGAAGTGTATCTACATGTGCCAAAAGCATATTAGCACTGCCAAAATCTGAGTGCTGTGCTAACACATTTAAGAAGTTACCACCACAGACATAGCAGTTTCAACATATGGTCTGTATGTGTACAGTGCGTGCCAACAGTTAATCGCACTATTTCCTGTAATTCTGGTCCCATGGTGAGCAGATGACTGATACCCAAACAGCACACTTTTCAAAGAATGGAAAAAAAAAAAAGATAAGTGATGCACAATATCCTATTCCCATTGATGAAGAGCACATTTTTAGCAAGATTGATGCTGGGAAGACGACCCAACATCAAAAGCTTTTCTTAATATTATAGGGGGAGTGATATATTTAAGGACTTCAAAGCTCCATATGTCCTCTGAATATATTTATCTTATCACTGTCCCAACCAAATGGATTTCTTCAGGTATTGATGAGGTAGTACTGTGCAAGCTGCTTAGTTTGTTTTGCCCGAGAGTTACTCTTAGGAGGTAAGTCTGAGGCAAAATCTTTGAATCTGTAGGCTTCGAAACCAAACGAAAAAAACCACAACTTAAGCCTCTGTTGAATTTGATTATTTCATTTGCACATTACACAACGTTGTGTTTGATGCCTACATATGAGCCCACTTTATACCAGCAAGAAAGATTGGTTTTATCAGCTGATGTCACTCCTCACTTTCATGTGTTTGTGGCAAATAATTATGTGTTTAAAAGTGTTTTTATTGTGTTTTTACTGTGCGTGTATGATAATCGTAAACCATGTCTGTGAGGCACATTTTCTTTATGGGAAAATAAAATTTGAATTAAATAGAATTTCTTTTTTTCCAGAGGCCGGCTAATGTCACAGGCTAAATGTTAGTGAGGTCTGTAAGGGGGCAACTTGAGCAGACCTTTCCATGTGAAGAACTATTCAGATCTTATTTCCTAATTATCCTGACATACTCCAGACGACATGGTGCTAATCAGCACCTCAGAGTGTTCATGGCTCAAAGGGGAGGGAAAAGAGCACGGTGGATAATGCTCACCTTCTTAACCAAAGGTTTATTCTCAGCCGTTGTTGCCTTGGTGAGCCAGCCCCCGCTGTGAGCTGAAACGTGCTACATTACCAGTTCATCCGGCTCTGAGAAGCTGCCGCATCACACAGAGCTCCATGGGCTCCCCTCTTAGCGTACAGATGGCTGTGGTGAGGCCCTTGTGGAAAAAACACTAAATAAAATTCTCTCTCAGGATGTGACAAAAGAAAAGCGGGAAAACCTTGCCACCTGCAACGTCTGGCTCTTCTCTCTCCTCTTAGCCAATTAAAAGGCTGAAAAAAATAGCCAAGCCTCTAGGCCTAGCTTTGCATAATAACATTTGCATAAAATGAGACCATCTGTTTTGAAACCTTTAATTTTTTGACTGTGACTGTAATGTGTTAATGCTGTGAGCTCTGATTTGCTACACCAGTGATTTCCTTGTGGGCAAGGCTACTGAACAAAAAAAATGAAAGGGGTCTAGATCCCTGTTAAATACAATACAGGCAAAGTCACAGCTATGATTGCAACAGCATAACAGTTTGGCACATACTGCTAATAGGACAGTGACCTGATTACTCATATGCAAATTGTAAATGTCAGTATCGGCTCACAGAAAATTACATGAAAGTCAAGATTATGTTTTATTTATTGGCTGCAGTTTTTTTAATCGACAATATGGTGAAATATATTTTTGATTTAAACTTGATGACGATCAGACGGGTTGAAAACAAGCCAGCAGTATCAGAACTAAACTGATTAGATACAATCTAAGGTGAGTGCACAGAAAATAATGAATAAACCTGACTGTCTACATGCACAGCTTTAGGTTAAAGTAGTACACAGACTTAAGCTTTTAACTTTACAAGTGCAAGGTTTTTATTACTGGTGGGAATAATAGACAACATTTTGTGGATAATAAA
Source organism: Pleuronectes platessa (assembly GCF_947347685.1). Taxonomy (NCBI): domain Eukaryota; kingdom Metazoa; phylum Chordata; class Actinopteri; order Pleuronectiformes; family Pleuronectidae; genus Pleuronectes; species Pleuronectes platessa. Next base: position 6,046,064 of record NC_070645.1, on the reverse strand, counting down.
GTTGTTGGAATTATGTTTAACTACACTAGCATTTCCATAGAACCACAATTGAAAGTCAAAGAAGAACCCATTTTATTGGCCTTTTGCTGCAACAGTGAGAGTGTGTGAACCAACAGTGGTTGTGAGTTGTTGACTTCTGTCTGTGCTAGAAAAATATCCATCGCCAAAAAGATTAGATTTGCAAATGTATGATGAAATAGCTTATCAATTTGATCAGTTTCCAAATAGTCACTCAGATTTGGCATTAGTGTTTGTGTTGGGTTTTGTGCAGACTTGTTTGTTGCCATTGTCCTGGAGTATATCCATACATCCACACTGCCTCACACAGTGTGATTCAAACTGAGTTTCTGCTCTCTTGGCACTAAAGGGCCGTGTTCATGACCAGCCAGCATGCAACTGGTGCAGAAGGGATGATGGATTCGTAACAAATGAGAACTTAAGCAAACAGCAGAGCGTGAGCACTTCCAGAGGGATGTGTTGGGAACCGATGGCCACTCAGCAGAGGCCCAGTGCCATGCGTGTCTCTGGATATGCCAGGAGCTGTCTAAATGCACCTCGTAGGGGTCCTCAGCAGATGGTGGACATGTGTGACAACTCAGTTTCAGAATCTGCCCTGGTTTTTCAATACATGCTCACTTTATGACTAATTGCTCAGGACTTCCTTGTCACGAGTTCAGTGTTTGTTAAATGATGGAGGGCTGTAACTCTCTGCGTTATTTAAGATTTATTGCGTCTTATATTAATTGTTTGCAATCCATTGCTCCAGCTTCTGTTTGACATGTCTCTGCCTCTGGCGACCCAGCATGCACTTCACCTCAGGTAACTGTTACTGTACATCCCGCAGAGAGTTTCTCAACTGATGAGAGAGCCTCAAATAATTAACAAAAAGGTCTGGAGAGCCTGGTTTGTGGTTCTCAGATGAAGGATGATGGGGGAGCGTCTTCTCCTCTGAGGCAATCGGGCTGACATTCTTCGTGGTGACTCCTGGACCACAAAGCTTGTTTTGAGATTTAACTTTGAATTTTTTCCTTATCACAACAAAGGCTGGAGTTAAGCTCTTTACTGAAATAGCTGGCAGTTGTCACCACCACATTTTCAGCTCTCCCATCAGTTTGACTTTATCTACTCCACCACTATACGCCCATTATAGGATTATGGCATCCCATATTTGAATACATTATGATATAAAGTCAGAATGAGGTTTAATCTCATCTTCCTTGAAGTCCTTATGCAGGGTATGGATAGCCTTTCTTTTCTCTTGGGGTTATTTATTTTACTTTTGAAAACATCTCCAAATTCACATAATACTAATTATAATTACACAAGTATAATTGCTATAATTAAGAAATCAAAATTGCGATCATACACCCCACTGTTCTGCCTCCCCAGCTCCATTCTGGTGGTACCATCTTTCACTGACACCGTTCACCACCAACATGTCTCAGCGTTTAATCCAGTGGTGTTAAAACAGCTGCATCACATTCCTCACAGTCCCCTGCAAATCAACTGTTACCATTCTAGTAATTATAATAACAACAATTAGACACAGGCTTACCGGGCAGGAAATAAGGATGCAGGCCATACGGCGGGACTTCATCACAAATTCTGAATATGAGATTGACTTATCAGGTGGCCTGTTGGGTGCAATTCAATTATCTCTTTGTTTTGCTGCAGGGATTGAATGGAGAAGATGGAAACTCAACACACAGTGAAATAGCAGGAGACTGCTGGTACCGATATAAGTTCAATAAAGGCAACAGCGTGAAAGAGAAAAGTGATTAGCAGTAAAACTAATAGATTGTGGAATATTGTACTGAGGGAGCCATTTGAGTTGCTTTGTTTCAGTCAGAAATGGGAGTTTTTAGGGGATTTCTTTACTACTGTCTCAAGGAAGCTACCTCTATTCGTTTCTAATGGGAAACTGTGCTTTCCCTGCTGTGTTTGCTGCATTTGAAGTTCCACATCACTGTGCTTTCCCCCATTCTTTTTTAAATTATTCCCTGATCCTTTTGTCTTTAGAACACTTTTGCTGAATCTGACTTATTTAGCACATCTGTTTCAATAACATCTACAAATATTGAATTTGCACTCATCTCAAATGGAGTAGGACGAGGAGTAGAAGTTGTTAGAAAACAGAAAGGCACTTCATCTTATTTTTCTTTAACACTTCCCAGAACCCAGGTCATCTTCCGTAGCCCTCTGATATTATCCAAATCCACTTGCCAAATGCAGATTTCATTCAACCTCCCTGTGTCGTCATCTTTCTGCTTATCTCCCAAAGCTTTTGTCTTAGGAAAGCCACAGGGGCCGACTCTACCCTGCTCATAGTGATAACAGGCAATAGAAAAGAGGTGGATGAGTTTACCTCTGCTGTATTGTGCCGGTGGGATGCCAAATTGATGTCTTCTCTGAGACTGGAAACTGTGGGCATATGGGGTTGCCCTACTCTGCAATGCAATATTCAAAAAGATCTTTCATAATTCATTCATTTTCCTCTGTTTTTGGGGAGCCATCCTCAAAGTGTCACTGGCAGACCCCTTTAATTTGACAAGCCTGTGAAGTTGGAGAGCAAAATCCTGACGGCTTGGCTCCGCAACTTCTCGCGGGACGGGCTGATGTGGGGATGATAATGAAGCTCTCTTTTCAAAAGAATGGATGAATAAATAACCAGTCATTGGTCTGGGAGGAATAGTTTAAAGGCCGTCATAGCTCGTATAGCTTCTCTTCCAAATGAGAGGAAGCATGATTAATTTAGGTCACGAGCAGTTTGTTAGCAAAGAAATACTGGAATTTTTGCAGTCTTGAAACAAACAGAAAACAACACAACCGAAGATATTCAGAAGTCAACATTCAGTAGCTGTGATTCACGTTTCTCAATTTGGCAACAACACATTTATGACTGGCAGGAGGAGGCTGCATGTAGGTTGATTGTTCTTGTGTACAGCAAATATAAATGAGTCTGTGCAGGCAGCAAGAAGAATAGCATATACCTCCTGGAATCCCAAGATTCCTTGGGGTACTGTATAAGTGTTTTAAGTAGGTTATTTTGTATTTAATTCCTGCCTGGTAGTAAACGTGCCAGAGGTATTGATATATTATAAGAACACACAGTAGCTTTGGAGACTTTCATGGCATGTGAAGTGATGAACAATGATATATTACTACATAATAATACAAAAGTGTATTTATATTCTGTACTAGACAATGCAGTCTAGGGCCCCTACTCTTGATAGATCTATGTATATATGTTTATCAAAAAAATATGGCTGTGTTTTTGTTTTTTTGGGGTTCGGGAAATATGAAAGATTGGGGGTAAGACAAATAAAATATAGTTGAAGCTGCAGTTTGTCTTGTCTTCAGTTTGTACTGTTCATGTGGAGAGCTTTTATGTCTGTGAGCTTGTTTAGTTTTTATGGCACCCAACTTTAAAGTTTTGATTCAGTCTCATCCGCCTCTTTACAGACGCTGTTTTCAGCAAAGGTGCTTTGATGAGCTGACTGTACACTAGCTGCTTCTCCCCAGCAAATAGCAGACAGACAGCAGTTAGCGGCTAGCTAACCACTAAGTCAAGCATACCACACTAAGGTCACAGCAAGAATAGCAGGGAGAACTGCTTAAAAACACAGCAGAAAGGTGGATTAGCTCATTAAAGCGTTACAAGACTTGAAAGGAATTAACTAAGAAGGAGGTGGATAAATTAAAAGTTAACTGTGGTGAGCTCTCGATTTATTGCAATTCAGATATAAATGAAATGCAGAAACCGGCTGAATCTGTTCTGGTCCCTGATGGTTAAGGCAATTCAAACGCCCAGTGCAGGTGCAACAACATAGTGGTGGAAGGCACTGCTGAGTCTCCAAATGTTAAGTTATGTGACTCTGCGGAGAAAGCAAAACAGCTGACTCATTAGTTACTCGATCAAAACTAAAATATTTTGGAGACGGCACGCAGGCACAGGTTATGACAGTTTCACCAGGCCCAAACCCACTGAGGTCCAATTTCTGTCGTCAAGGAAGTGGTGCTGGAGAGGGAAATACCTCGTAGGTACAAATATTCATCTCAATAAGTACTTTTCCAGAGGCATTGGTGTCAAAAAATCCAAGAACCATTGTCAGCTTCGAGAGCTGCCAGACCAAGCCTGCGTTTGTTATTAATTAATCACACCTTCACCATCAAAGTCAATATTGGAAGTTTCCAAATCCAAGTAAGTGAAAATTTAATGCAAGGCGTTGTTTCTGGCCTTTGAGAATCTTTACAAAAATTAGTTTAGATTAATAATGTTGGTTTTGCAAGAAACAACTTGAAAAGACCAAAAAGGCATCTGGGTATATAAGACCATGGTTATGTTTTTTTTTAAATATGACAAAAATTCATCCCATCACAAAATCTTCTCATTCTTACTTTGCACCTCTAATCACATGGGGCAGTACTTATCACAAAACAATAGGACTGAATGTACATCTTGGGGTATGGTATTTCCACTGCGAACTTTAAATGACCATATATTTTTGCAATAGAAATAGCTCTATGCTCTGTGTCTGCCAAGCAGATTTCCTCCATATCAATTGTTCTTTTACTTCATGCCAGGGAGCCACATTTCAAAGTCTGTCTAGATTCAATCCAAGCACTCTGGTTATATGGATGAGTTGGAGACAGTGCTGCTAGCAATGTTCGGAGATTAGTTATTTAATTTTGTTCATCTAGGGGTGATTTTGTCTCTCTAACCAGTATGGATGGATGCTAGTCATTTTCATTCCCATTACACATCACACATCACACATCACCCCCCCCCCCCCCCTCCTCTATGCTATAAAGCTTTAATTTCTAGGTCACATTGTGTCGAATCTCATGCAACTGGAGCAAATATATTTTTCAACTTGCTCAACTTTTCAATCATGCATGCATCTCCTTGATAGAGCATGCTCGGCACACTGAAAATACATTACATGTTTGTTAGCCAACACCCAGCTGGCTGCCGCTCCTCCCCAAGCGGTCCAGAATTAATTTGTTGGGGCCAAATAGTGTGCAGGGGAAAAATGTGAGCTGTTGTCTGGATGCTGCGGTCCCCTCATGAGCCACCCCTATTTGTCTCAGCAACCCCAGACAGCTGCAGCTCTTACAGCTGGGAGAAAGAGGCCATTAGCAAGCAATTTCACCCCTCCACTCCCTCATGTCGTTTCTCCATTAGACAACTTCCTTCACGCCTTCCTGATGGTGCTTTTAAACTTTTAAGACCACATTTTTGCATACCAGCACATGTAGGCTAAAGGCATGTGCATCCCAGGTATCGAAAGCACTGGACTCTTTGTTTGTCTGGTCAAGAGATCCAATCGAAAGATAAGTAGAACGTGATTAAACATACTGGGTGTTGAACAGGGTTTTATCTGTAATCCATCTGCCCACTTGATTACTTCAACTGTATGAAGACATGCTGTAGGGCTGTTTTTGAAGCTGAGGAGAGAACGGCATCTTGCTTATTAGACCACTTTAACAATTTACTCGCAGCCGGCAAACAATAAGCCAAAAATAAACAACCCAATAGGGAAGAGCAACAGCATTGTGCTCACTAAGCCATCATTCAATCCATCATAATTGAATATGTGCACTATCAAGCACATTCATCCCACATTCTCATTGTTGACTTATTGTTAAACTCAGTGAATGAATGTTGTTGATATTGCTGAATTTTAATTTGGAGCCATGCTCATGTGACGCTTGTGGATAAAATTAAAATGAATGTGGGTTTGTGAGATTTGGCTTGAATCTCAGTGGCAATCACTGGGCCTCTTTTGGTTAATCATTTCCTTGGGTATGATGCATGACACTTGGTCAAGTAGCCAATATGAATGGCTACTGGGAAGATAAGCTGGAAATGTGGTTCCTCTGTCACTGTGTACAATAATCCTAGCACTGCGTCCATGACGCCTGCTATTGAAATGAACAGATGGACTCCCACACATGCAGCACAGAGGGGATAGATAAAGCATTTTTCTACATGCTGAGACAGTTATTTATTGACTGTTGGTTAGACAGGAACTGGCCGGCGGAAAAGTCTAATAACCGTGAATATTGTTATAAAAACATTAAACATTTTCCACAATGTAATAAAAATAATCCAATTTTGTTCTGGTTATTGCATTAGGGTTTGAGGTGCCATAGTTGTTCAGCAGCCATGACATTGGTTGGAGATCGCGGTTGTTCAGACGGACCTGTTGAATCCTATTCAGATTGCACATGTGCAACCTGATCACCAATCATAAAATACCACAATTCTACTGGGTTAAGTTAATAGGCAACATTGAGGAACAGGAGATCTTGGCCCTTTACAAAGGTCAAATGGATGGTTTATATAAATATTAGTATTGCTTGCAAAAGTGAAATTCATCTAAATCGATATGCTGGTCCTCCATATGTGAGGATACTTGATGCAAGCAGCTAACGGGTTACAGTCCTACCAGATACCTAAAGTCGATTTTGGTTATTGGCTGCAACACTAAATAGATAAATCATGTTTGTTTAGGTTGTGTCATGGTTTATTTATACTCAACATATAAGTGAACATTCTCTGATTCGTTCTAAGATTTCCAGAGTTTCATATTGTTTCAATACTGAATTTAAGCGTTCAGTTTCCATACTAATCTCAGTGATAGAGAGCAGGACTTACTGTGAGCAGAGGGTTATCAGTTTCAATGTCCTTGTTACTGAAATTGAGGTTTTGGGAACTTTTAACAGGGAAAATGCGAAGTTGACAAATTTTGGTACCAAAAGTTGTCCCCTGACACTCACTGCATCCTTCCACCAAGTTTTATGAAAATCTGTTAAGTAGTTTGCATCTTCCTTTCAAACAACAGGCAAACAAACAAACAGACAGGTGTAGAAAATACCCTTCTTGATTGAGGTAATTCGATTTTTTATTGTTGTGAGAATTAAATTCAAATTTTTGATGATCGACAAAACGTTACCTCTGGAACATTGTCCAGCCAACAGTGAAACAATGCTGCAGCATAAAAACCCTTAAATGCAAAACAATACTTTTTATATGTGCTCCAAGGAATCTCTCTCCGTTTGTATTTGGATCAGATAAAGACAATGATCTGACAGGAGCATGTAAACTGATACAGTCCTGGTTTCACGTTTTTTACAGTAAAAACAATCTAAAGAGAGTTGCGGTGTTGTTGTGTCTTCCCTACATGTGTTTGTTTTTTTCACTCTTTCAAAAACAAATGCACATGATGTCTGGACTGATGTTTTTCCAACAGGTGACAGTGGAAACACTACCACTTTTGTCTACAGAGGCACCAAAATTAACATGCAATTTTTATAGATTTCAGGCTTCTTCTATATGCTGTTTATTTCTCCTGACAAACCTCATGCTATCACATGCACCAGCTATTATGTTTTGAAATAAAGTGCCTGTAATGTTGGGATTTTGAGCTTGTGAAAGAAAGATAAGATAGTATGCTGTTTATGGTTTATGTTGAAACAGGAGATGGGTGCCAGAGTGGACCTCAACGACAGTACGGTTCTTGCTCTTACCTAATCTTGAATACGAAAAAAACAACAGAAAGTAAAAAAAAAAATGCCAATGAAAGTAAGATTATTACCCTTAGGCATTAGATAAACATTCATAATGATTTTCTTGCATGTGTAATATCAGAGATGACCTCAATAAGCTACTTTGCATATTGTTTTGTCAAAAACAACAGCTGAGGTTATTGTTCTTCAGTCATTAACACCGTAGGCCATTCTGTGTGTGCATTATTGCAGAGAACTAACATGATTTGTGTATCGTCCATAAAAATGTGGAACTTTTTAAGTATTTTAAGACTGAAATTTTAGCCTTAATATAATAAGAAAATTGTCTTTCCTTCCAAGCTTGGTGTCGCCCCTGTTATCATTTTTATTATGTACAGGTCCATCACTGCTCTCCTCTATCATAAGGTTATAGGGAAAGACAATGTTTCCTTGTTTATACTTTATCTTGCCTGTGTCACTCTGCTCTATGGTAATCCAACAAACTGACTCTTCAGTAAGCTGTCAACTCTGGCTATGGAAACACACCCCGATGCTGTCATCCTCGGTCACTTAGCATTATTAGAGCTAGTGCTGCACATTATGAGCTTCTGAGTGAGTAAATCATTCAGAAGCTCAATTTACTGAAATATTGTTCATTCTTTAGTTTGAAAGATTTTGAATAATATAAACATGGTTATGCTCATTAGAAGGTTTTATTTTGTTCTGCTTAAACTAATGTTAGAAGGAACCGCTTTAATAGAACCAATGCAAGTTCAGTATCTTATTCACTTCCCACCTCACCATGAGCAGCAACAATGTTTTAAACTCTTATTTACCTTCATATGACCTTTTATGCATGCTGCACCAGAGAATCTCCTGCTGTGTTCTTTATTTGTGAAAGGCAAACTCAGAAGAATGTCCGGACCTCATTTTGCGCATATTTTCTTCAGGCTATAATTTGATTCCTGATTAGCTGTTAAGTGAAATAGAGACGGTTATTATTCAAAACTGGAACTCTGCATTCCAAACACTTGAGCTGCATTCAATTAGTAGAAGAAAACAACGTTAAAGATGAAAGTAAAAAGAAAACCCATGAAGCTTGTGGTCTCCTATTAGCTCTTAGATTATAGATAGTGGTACGGTATCAAACATTTGCCAGAGCCTATTAGTGTAATTAGCTCCTCTGCTGATCTCTCTGTAAGATAGGTCTTCAATTGAGCCATTGACCTAGAATAATGTGAATGTGCTGCAGCATAATGAAGGTGAAAACACTGACAACACTATATTTGAAGTATAGGATCTGAGAGCTGCTACTTATTTTTCCCTCTGTTAAGCTCCTACAGAGAATAACACATTTCTGCGTCTTTTATTTTCCTTTGAGCTAAATTTGTGATAAAGTAAAGTGCTTGGTTATCACAGAGTGGAGGTCATCTTAATACAATTTTAAAAGACATTTCTTCTAGCAAACAGCGGGAATTGCCCACAATCGGGGATGGCATGATGAGTAGAAGGGAATTAGTAATCACACAATGACATATTTTTCTCTTTTTGAATAACCAAGCCTTGGAAGCCGACACTCCACTTAACTAGCAAAAGACTTCCCTTCCCTCTGGATGAGACACATGTCTTATAATCAGCGAGCAGCACAGAATCTGGCCATATGCTGCTTTCATTGCTCTGCTCTCGTGTCAGCGCTCATGCAAGTGGTGATTTCATTGTTGTGTTTGCCTGTTACATTTTTTTTTCCTTTCCTTTTTTTCTCTCTGTAAGAGAAAGTGGCTTAAAACATGAATAATTAGTGGCTGTGATAAATTGCAGTGAGCCTCATCCCAAGAGGCCACACTAGAAGTCTTACTCAAAGACGACAGCCTTCCACTGTCTTCAAATGAGCTATTTTTACTCTACCAGTCAACAGGCAGTTGGGGGATTTCACTATGTTCTGCATGGTCTATGGAAAATATTCTATAATTACTTTGTGGTACATCTGTGTGCAAATTAAGATATCATGTCTAATTAAACCTCACAAAAGGCAGACATTACTGTACAAGGGTTGGTAGTATGGTGTCATTGCTGCAGAAATGTACAATCCTCTCTCTAATATCTCAGCTGTACATTCTCTGCACTTTTACTTATGCAATCATTGATTTGCACATACTTTAATTGATGCAACATATTAACAGACAGTGAACACTCGTAAGGATGCAGATAATCACGATGCTGTGACATAAAGAAATGTGAAGAAAAAATATGAATCGAGCATATGTTCAGTTCAAGGGTCCTTTTTCGAGTAGCTGAGGTGATACTCTGTTGTGGCCTCAGGGCACAACAAAACCACAGTGAACACCGAACTATGTGCATATATTTTTTGCTAAAACCCACTCCAAGCTGCAAGTCATTACATTCAATCATATTAAAACCACTTACATTCTAGACTTGAATCAAGTTAATTTCAGGGTATTTACTGCCACTGGTGGATTTGCTCAGCTAAAAGAAGTATTTCGCATTGACTACCATGAGTGAATTTTAATATCAACTGCAAATTGTCTTAGTAGTGCAGGACTTTTAGCTCAATGGGGAGAAACATTCACGAAGAGGAACTCAAAAAAAGCTCCTTTCTTGCACAGAAAAGTAATGTACCCATGGCATTTTGTTAGGAATGCATCCGTGTCTTTAGTATGGTTTCTTTTAGTCGAGTGTTAATCAAATTCTCCTGTGAACCAAACAATGCACCGACACTGCCTGATCAGGAAGTGGATCTTGGTCTGGTTCCAACTGAAATCCGGTGGAGTTTGTTTGGAGTGGGAAATCAAATACTACCCCAGCACGGACAAAGAGAGTTCAAATCAATTTGGGATGAATGTGCAGTAAACTATGCAATCACTTTAAAAGCAGTTTATGTACTGTACATAGAATTGCTTTGTGCATGTTCCTATCTTGTTATGCATGAATAAGTCTCCCTGTGTCAGTGCAGAGAATCAATCATTAAATAATAGAGTGAACAACAGACCCACTATATCTAATCTGACAATTGATCGTAAAGGTGAAGAGTAGCAGTCCTGCTCCATAGACCTTTCCTGTTAAAATCAATTCTGCCACAAACAATCCAAACCAAGTTCAGGATCCCAGGGTTTATAGAACCAGGTTTCAGCACCACTTTTTCAACACACATTCTTTGCTGTCCTGCCTTTGTCCTGTCAAGATGCTGTACTTTGTATTGTGAAGTGTTCCTATTATTTTGCCTATGGTTTTACCCCTTTATTACACCTATAGTCCTGTTCTAAATATATGTAGCATAACGTACACTTATATTTCTAAACGCTGCTCAGTCCCCAGTACATTACACCGTATGAACAAAGGGCTAAGTGCATTTGTGACACGGTCCACAAAGCACCCAGCCATGATGTCAGGCTCTGTCTCGCTGTCACTGCACACTGACAGACAGAAACTTTCAAACAAAGTCCAATGCTTTTGCAATGACTCATTGTCTCACTATATGTTATTCTAGCTGAGGATTAGCTCCATCTGACATATGCAGTCGGTCCCCCTCTATTGACCAGCTGATTCGGTTAATTCCTTCTTTGAAGTGCTGTAAGAGGAACTCCAGGGTATCTCATCCTAGGGCCCCTTCATACAGCATTTTCAATCAACTCAGATGGCTTTCTGAGTAGCCTGTGAATTAAATAATTATCGATATGGCATGTATGGGGGGAAAAAATAAAATCTTTTCAAAGAAGTGACCAGCACTACGGGTTCAAAGTTGATATGGTGGCTGATGTGAATGTAAGGAGATTTGAGGTATTGTGGGATAAATTGGCAGGATGGAGGCTGGATCGGATGTTTTCATAATCTTTGCTCTTGGTTTGCAGTTTCGAGGAATTAGCGTAATTATAGGTATTTTGGATGGATTTGGATCTGACAGATAAAAAAGGAGAGACAGCACTTCACCTCACAGTGGTATGCTGCATGTGAAGACCTGACTTTGTAAACATAATCACTTTGGCCTCAAAACAAAAGAAACAGAGCAGTAACAAGGTTTATCTAGATCCGGAGACAGAGAAATGTCAGTCTGGGCCAATGGCTCCAAGCTTTGTTTTGATTACTGCAGTTACCTTTTGCTCTTGTATTCCGCAACATGAATATATTTAACTTTTTTCTTGGCTGTCACATCACTCAATTGCAGGCCAGGATATCCTGGGTGACTCATTCATCATTTAGAGACTTAGTATTATAGTTAGTACAGTATGCCCTGCAAATGTGATACAGAACATAATTGCATGCTAACAACATATTTAATCACTGAGTGTCTGCACTTTTGCATTACCTGAGTTCATTTGGTTATCACTACAATTTACTGATAAGCAGCAACAAAAGATATAAATCAGCCCAATCTCATTCACACCTGCGAACTGCAAGAGGGAAGAATAGGAGGAGAGGAAAAAAAGCCAGGCTTGTGCCACCTGACTGATGAATACACTCATGCATGTGGACACTTTGCTGGCGCACAGAGAATAACAGGGAGGGGATCTGGCACTTCATCAAGTAGACCCACTACTGGGAAATCGCTGCGCGAGAGCGATGAGGATGATGCGTTTATCTAGCTTCCTCTGTGATGCATAACTGGTTCTGCTGGCCTTGCTCTCACAGCGCACAGTATGCCTTCAAACCAGAAGCTCGGATGCATCAAACATTAGATGCTTCTTACTCACTTGACATACTGCCGGAGTTTTGGCTCTGGTTTAAGCAAACAAAAGTGTGCTGATTGGGTGTATCCACAGTGAGCCCTTTTTGTCTTTGCCAGTATGTTACAAATATTTCATAATGTTTATCTGCACCAAATAAAAGTTGTCAGCATAATCTGCCTTTGTTGAGATGTGACACACTTCAACGACTGCAACTTTAATCACAGAAAAACCTGTGTTTGTGAAACATTGTGGAAATCAGAAGGTGAACCACTACAAGAGTCACGGAAATGAGGCGTGTACATTCCAATCTGTAAAGAGATTATAGCTTGGGGCACATGCAAGATCATTTGTGTGAGTGTGAGTTAATTGGCAGTCAAAAAGCCTGAGTGGGAATGTTCTGCGAGCCCAGCAAAGAGTAACTCAGACCCAGGGCAACACTAATTATTCCAGGCTGCCTGCCAAACTCACACTATTACATCTTCAGAATCCCATCTTCCTCTGTGTTGTATGGTGTTGCAGGGATTCTGATTCAGGGATTAATTGTCCAGGAGAAGGCAAATCTTCCCAGACACCAGGTGAAAAATGGAAATGTGCCGATGCACACTGTGTTAGGGTAATTAGAAGTTTAAGCAGGGTTTTAGGTATGACTAAATGTTTTCAAAGATTCCCTGCTACTTTTTTGATTGACTGACAAATTTTTCTCCATCCCTCTAATTTTGCATTATTCATCTACAACAATCATTGTGGCCAAGCACCTAAAAGGGACCTGATTACTGCATTAGCATCACTGGTTGAACAGACAGTAGCGAGGGGAAAAATCATGAAAGTGGCATAAATATGGAAGGGGGGTGGGAGAAGTGGAGGGTGGGGACCGACAAAACCAGCAAGGTAAATACGATTTTCCTCTATTTCTGCTGATGGCTGTCAGAACACAAGCATTTTAAGCTGCAGCTACAGTGGCAGCTTCGGGGCGTGTGTGTGCATACTTGTGTGTTTTGGTCCGTGTGTGGCAGGGGCTAATTATCATGGAGGAGGGAGTGAGGGTAGTGGTGTGTGGAGGGGTGTAGGGAGATGGGTGAAAAGAGATGTACGGGAAACAACATCCCCTTGCACCCCCCCACCACCTCCTCCCAATCCCGCATACACCCCCAGCCACAGCCACCCCTACCCCAGCCCCCCACATTAGTCTGGCAAGCCTGCCTTGCTAATAGAATAGCAGTGGAGCATGCTTGAAAAGGGGGCTTGGCTAGAAAGCCTTTGATCAGCAGTCCCCTGTGACATCAATTAACCATTAATGTGCAGTCGTAGAGCAGGAAGATGGAAAGCTGTCCAGGGTCACATCCATTCTACAGCCACCCTGCTTGATAATGACGGCTATTTAACCCAACCCCTCTTAAAGCAGTCCTGTGCGTGTGTGTGTGTGTGAATGAATGATGTTTTTTGCAATAAAACTCAGCATAAGAAGATTAACCGTGGAATATTGGGCCCTCGTGAGCATCATGAGGGCCCACTCTAAAAAATAAATTCTTGTAATTATTTTCAGAATCAAGTTAAGACTTAAGCCTTGGTGATGGAAAACATTAAACACACTGAGATGGTTATTTACAAGATTTTGTGTGCAGGAAACAGAAAGGTATTTTAATCTGTCGGTTTCTGTCTGTCACCATCTGCAACAGACCAGACTCTTTCTCTTTAGCGCCTCTAGCTAAATAGCTGTATACTGGAGCTGTGTACCCTAGCTATCAGGCTGACAGGGACAGGGCTCTGCATTACTGCAGACAAACTAACTATCACAGCATTTTCTGTGTCGCCGCTCACTGTCCGCTGATGCATGTTCAACTGTCAGTCTCATCATTTTGCCTTTGCATGCTTGCAGGATTTAACAATGTGGCCAAAATCATGTATGGAGAACTTTTCCCTGCAATTAATTCACATTTACGTTCCCTCCTGGCTTAATAAGCACTCCATTTTGTTCACCTCTCATTACCATCCTCCCTCCTTTCTATCATCTGTCTTACTCGTTTGGCACTGCTGTATGACATCTGGCAGTGGCCAGACATTCCCATGCCGATGACCAATGTTCTCCCATAACAAGGATATACGGCTCCATTAGCCTGCAACTGATTATTTAATCATTTCTTAGATGGCTTTAATTGAAATGGTATGATGAATGCTTCTGAGGTTCTCTCCCCACAGATAGGTCTAATTGGGCTTCTGTCCTGGGCGCCTCACCTTGGATCTGTCAGCCAAGGGCCACTTCAGCTAGAGGAGAGGGGTAGGACAGTGTGGGGAAAGGACACGTCCGGACAAAAGAGACAAAAAGACACAAAGAAACAAACTTTTTTAGGATTGGCAGGGTCTTCTAGAGACCAACTCACCTTAGTCAGACTCTGTGTAATGAGGCATGCAAGTTCTAGGAAACCATTGTGCCACATAATCATCATGGCAGATGATGGACGTGCAAAGTGCATGACTTTGATACAGGGAGTTGGAGCTTGCCCCCAGAGCTCTATGTGTACTGCTCTTATGTTCATGTTTGATGGTCTCAAGTAGCTGTTTGTTTGCTAAGTATTTAAATATGATTGTCACCTCTAACTCATCGTAATTCATAGCATTTCCTGATTGTGTTGATGAAAAGCCATTATGTTTTCTTCAAATTGTTTTGCTTTGGCGAATCAGTATGTACATAGCTTCTGTGGTACAGGTCGTTTTTTGCTTTTTACCTATTTATCTTGTTTTCCTCTGCTCTCAGGTTTGAAAAATGTATATCCACTTCATTTGAGATATCAGATTTGAGCTGTTTGCTAAATATAGCAAAAATGTCACAAAGATATGATAGAAGGAATGACATTTGTAACCGTTTCCGGATGGCATCATTGATATACTGTCTCACTAGTAGTATCACTATTTTGACGAAGGTCTAATTTAGGAGCAACAACAACATCTGGCTTGTATAGCCCAAAATGATATCATCTCAAAGCACTTTACATAGTACGGAGAGCCTTACGTATTATTAAGATTATGAAGATCTGCTCGTTCCATACCTCAGATTCGTCTTTCCTGATACTCTTACCCTAACCATTAATCAACATAACCAATGACGGCAATGAGTGCTAATGAAATCCAGGGTTATGGCGCACCCCCCCCCCCCCCCCCTCCATTGGGTGAAAAAAATATGGCAAATCGACATGCTAATTTCAACCCCATATCCTAGGTGATGGTAGAATTGCATGTCAAGGAGGCAGTGGTTCAACCCGAACTCAAACATTGTTCAATCTGCATTATTTGAGAATTATATTATAGATGACCAAAACACAGAAACTGGCCTCTGCTGCTCTACACTGTTTACCAGCCTTGTGTCGAGTTACAGGATCCTTTATTGGCACAGTAGAGAAGCTATATATTACTCAGTTCCATAAGCACTGTACATATTTAAAAGATAAGTATCAAAATGAAGACATGCACAGAAAAACTCAACAAGAAGTCAGTACATATGCTTTTATTCTATAAGGGGCACAGAGCACGACTAAAACACATGGAAAACAACAGACGCTATTTCCTGTGCTCACTCGTTCATGACCCATATTAGCGTGGGGAATAATTACAGTTTGAGGGCAGCGAGGAGTGATGGCATACCATGTGTTTGCAGATATGACTGTCATTTTTCCTTATGAGCTCTGCTATCTAGCTCACTGAGATTAGTTAGGTCTCTAATCTATTGATCCCATGGGAACGTTTCTCCATAAGTCTCTCAATGGCTTCCTACTTAAACTCTCATCAAAGGCTGAGGCAATGCGCCCGCCGAGCTGTTTATGTCAATACATTTAATGTGATGCACTTCACGGCTCGCCTCTCAGACCGCAATGGTGGCACAAATGAATATATAAATATCCAGCTAGAGTCCCAAATAAAAATGAAATAAATAGAAAATAAATTCTCCCCTCTGAGGGTGATAACAGGGAGCGCTCAGGGACAAGATCAGGAAATGTAAGACAAATCCCAGCGCTGAGCCTCAATTCTCATGCTGTCATTTCGTGATCCCTTCCCTTCCCTTCCTTTCTTCTTCTTCTCTTCCCCTTAAACACATTACTGTCTCACCATTCAGACAGCCGCGTCTTTGTGGGCTGTTGTCTCCATATCGTTCGTTAATGGTATGGATAACCTATCCTGGCATTGTGCATGTGTGATCCTAAGTGACAGTAAAAAGGATAAATGCCATGAATAAGCAAGGCACCAAACGTCAGCCATGACCGTTGCCACAAGAAGCCTGCAGCAGCGGATTCTTGATAGACATCAGTAATTGCAAACTATAATCAAACACACACGCCATGCTTGTTTCTGTGACGAAAGTGAATCAAACGACTGTTTGTGTGCGTCATCATCGCAGAAACAGACATTTGACAGTTGATTTATCATTGACAAATTACAATGATTTGCAGTTTTAGCTATCCAAATGATTCAACTGGTAAGGGACAAATTCAATTTTAACTACTTATAATTATAATAATATGGCTGACTCTTAACCATGTAAATCATCATGTTAGTAAACCAGCATTCCAACTAGCTACATTATGTATGTATATATGCATACATAGTGTAATCAGTGAGAATAATGTATGGATGTACTGCATGTATTATTACCTAAAGGCGGGTGTGGTAAATTTGCATTTAGAAGGTCTTCTTGTTAGCAAAGATCAAATTTCATATGGTAAGGCTTCTACACTGGATGTGTTCCAGTTGTGTTTTTTTGTCATTTGAGTTCTGAAGTCTTACCGATTAAACAGATTTCACCACTGCAGCTGTCTATAATAGTGTAACTGTGGGTCAAAGCATTCATTTGAAGTAGTTTGTAATTTAATTTTGCCTGACACACCAATCAATCAAACCCACATTCCCTGAGTCATAAAGGTTTAATACTGACATGTTGATCATTGCCTTTTAACCTTCAGTAATGTGAGGTGTGTTTTTTTTCTGGTTGAAACTGAATATGTGGGAGAAGTGTACCTAGGAAAGGAATTGGATCAAATCGTTCTCTGACTGGATTACTCAGATACAGGCATGGCTGATTGAATGGAGGAATACATAGCTGTGGAGGACCATTAGCCTCCATCCATACCTCCGTTTGTTAGATCAGAAAGGGGAAAAAATTATCAACTAAACATTCTACTATGAGCTAACCACTTACTTACTGTTAAGTGCTGTTTTATGTGTAAGGCAGGGTTTAGTCCTGGTGTTGATGATTCATCAAAAATATCAGGAATCTTTACAGGAATAGGAAAAGAACTGGATTTTGATCATAATGTTCTTAGTTTTTTACTTTTACGTCCACATATGAATATGTAATTGAACAAATACATAGACGCATAATTAGAACATTATCATTTTTTTCATAATTTCAACAGAACATTCTGGATAGTGAAATATGTTTTCCTCTGTTTCTAGTCCCATTAGATTGGTAAATACAACTCTAACAAACAATTAAAGGTGCATATTCCTGGGGTAAAGGAGGATCCCAAAGTCTGCGAATCTGTATCATATTTATAATTGTAACGTTTAATTTGAGAGACAACTACAGTATGAAGAAATAAACTAAAAACAAGGTCAGAAAGAGCACGAATGCCACTTGTCAGCAATGCTATAATTCATTTACCCCAAAAAAGCTGTTTTATATAAAGGAAATTTTAATTAAACTATGTGAGGTTCAAAATGGTGTTGACTTTGTGGATGGAGCCTCCCCTGGTGATTGGTTGAGGAAGCAAAGCCATTGCCTCAAGGTTCTTTCGTGTTTGTTTCCAACTGTGGCAGATGATTTGGCTGATTAACTGATTAATTGGTTGACCTCTACTGACTTTATACAGAGTGGTTTTAATGATCCTCAACATCAACAAGTTTAAAAAAAAAATGTTTAGTGCTGCCAATTGAAGTGTACCAAAACAACATGTCTATTGCTAAGCGTCCCGTCCTGGCAGTGCCATATGTGGTATTGTCTTTAGTCTCTCCTGTATCTGTGAGATCAGGTCAGAGAAGGAATGAGAAAGAACCCTGTCAGGGGATTAGGCAGCAGGGATGTGGCGTTGTCATCAGCATTACAGTTCATGAATCTTTGCTAGGTACAGGAGGTCAATTTGGAGGAATTAATCCCACGACAAAATGAGAGGAAGGCTACAAGCAATATAGAGAAATATGATCTAGACTCAAAATCCCTGAGCAGCGCATATGGCACCAGTCTGTGGTGATCTAAGCCTGAGTGGAAGCAGTAGCTTGTATCGCTGCCTGATGAAAAAACTACTTAAAGCCACCGAAGCACGAACCACATTGTCAGTGTGTCCCACAGGTGGGAGCAAAGACAGATATCAGAAAGTGCTATGTGTGTTGTAACTGAAAAAGAAAGCGATGCCTTCTAAATGAATGCACAAAAACATATCGTTATTCTCCCAAATTTCAGTGCTCATGAAAAGGGTATACAAATGAAACCAAGATACAGGTGACAAAAAAAAACGAAATTGCAAAAAGAAAATCATAAGTCAGCAACGGTATGTTGGTCTGTCTTGTTTACAGAGAAGACGAAATAAAACAGACAAGGCTGAATAAATTGCCTGAATGGCCTGAATCAGTTGTGAGAGTTTGTGCAAGTGGAACATTTTAGGTTGAACAAACTCAGCAGTGATATCCTGTTGATTACGATTGTACCTCTTCTCCATAACCATGTAAGCACTGCCAATGTTTCAGGTCCTAAGGCTGTATCACTTATGCTAGTTTTGGTTTATACAAATATTAACCATTTTCTATTAATTAATATTGGGAATTCATAGTTACCAACTAGAGTTGCAGGGTTATCCTGTTTTCACAATATACCATGGTAGCTTAATTATAATACCATGTACATTTGCTTATTACTTATATCAGAGAACACATTTAAACGGAAAATATCAAGTGCACGATGGTTGCACACATTTGATATGAGTAAAAGTTTAAATTTGATCAAATTTAACAAAAATAGTTTATGGCCAAAAGGTGCTTTAAGAACTGTGATGGTTTGGTTCCTTCGGCTGGTCTGTGTAATACTGGAGTCAGTTCAGGACAATAATCCAAGATCACTGCTCTATAGGATCTAAATCAGCTGATCAGTCATCCTCATGGGCCAGGAAATCATGGTAGTCGCTGACCACTCGTTTCCTACTAATCCTTCTTAGTGTCACCGCAGTATTTCTGTTTACAGCAATCGGATCAATTACTTCACATGGCGGCATTGGGATCCTGACCTCCAGTCTGGGACATCATTTTGGAAATGAAATTTTGAAGGTGAACAAATTTATTTATTTTTGGTCTCCTGTGGGCTCTATGTGCGACACCACAGAAACGCTTACTGCGCTCACATTATATGAAACTTCAATCATAATTGGTGATAGAGTTGCAGTGTCATTTATTATTAAAAACTAGGGATGCACCGATATGGAAATTCTTGGCCGATACCGATACCGATATTTAAAATAACAATCTGGCCGATAGCCGATACCGATATTTGTTTATTTTCTTTTTGTTGTTATTCATTTACCCTTTTGTGCCAGAAAAATTATTAAATCATTATTTAAAAGCACTATTTAAAAAATGTTCAGCCCTTCATCACTCTTATCTTTTAATGAGCACAAATTGAATCAGATTTATGAAATAATCTTTGGTTTAACTAAACTTTATTTAACAGAGACATATTATGCCCATTTTACCGCTAGTTGAAATGGTTCCTTGGGATCTTAATGAAATGACTAACATATTTTGGTCAAAATACCACAAGGATAATTTAAAACAGTACCTTTTTACCCTGTCTAAAACAGTGCCGTTAAAGTATCATTATAGAGAACGCTCTTCTCATTGATTTACGGTAGCAGTATTGGCCGTTTATTAGATGTGTTACGGCTTCTGTGTGTATGACGTATGTTGTCAATTCCCTTGTTACCTGTGCATGAGACGGATGAATAGAGCCGATGCACATGAGAATAAAGTACTTAATCAGACGCTACGCTCATACTTTTTACGCCAAGTTACACTGCGTGAGTCAAGATAACTTAACAAGCCCTCCTCAGTTTTACCTGTTTTGAGTGTCGGGCAGAAATCACATCGCGTCAACACCCACCGTGGCCCTTCGTGATGCTTGTTTTAATTAAACAGTCGGATTCCCCTGGTCCGCACCAGTTCTAAGTCAGCTGCTAGGCGCCAGCCGGAGGGTTCCCCCAGCGGTCGCCGTAGCTGAGGTGATCCGCGAGAAGGGCCCGACACGCGTCCAGAGTGGCCGCCGCTGACCGCGTACCCGGTCCCCTCCAACAGCCCGCCTTCCGTGCCGGCGATGGACACCGCCCCGCGGTCCAAGAGAAAGCCCCCGCACCAGCGACGCCGTTAGGCGGCACCGGATGAGGACCTCCCGGTGCCGCACACTGAGCCTCCGGCGGCGCGGAGAGGAGGGCGACGGAGCGACTGCTCCCCCAGCCGCGGCACGTGCCCAGCGGTTTTACCACAAATATGAACATCGGCCAATGATATCGGTGAAAGTCAAGTTTATTACCGATAAGCCGATATCAGTTAACGAGGCGAATATCGGCCGCTAACGATGTTCGGCCGATAAATCGGTGCATCCCTATTAAAAACTATTACTCACTTGGTTGTGTAACTGTCATTTTATCCCATTTACCTTAACTTGCTTTATTTGTTTTATCTATCTATATCAATTGAGAGTTCTTATGGAACAATTATGTCACGTGAGCACAAATAACAAATTTTTATAGATTCAAACGATAGGAAGTGCGTTGGAAGTGGCGTACACACAAAATCCTACCAAACGGTTATGAATGAGGCCCCAGGTACGTTGTATAACAAAGCTTATGGCAGTTGCAATTGAAATTGAAATTCAGCCCAGGCCCTTTTCCTGCATGCCACTCCCTCTCACTGCTCCCTCCTCTCCTGTCTCTCTCCACTGACTGTCAATTAAGGCTAAATGCCATACAAATGATAATAGCAATAGTAAGAAAATTATGTTTGAACCTGCATCGTACACGTTATTGAACTCAGTCGGCTGCAGCAATGCTATAGTGAGAACCCATATAACACTTTCAATGTCAAGGCAAAGCTGAATAATGAACATAATACTCGATATACACAGCTCTGACCTACATTGTAAGCTCAGTGCAAACACAATAATGATTACATTGTGATAAGCATCCTCGCGGACACATTAGGCAGTGTTGTTATTTTAGCGGATTGGAGTTTATGGCCCATTTATCAGCATGTTTGGTGTCTCTAGGTTATCTCGGGCAGAGAAAATGGCTCAATGGAGCCAGAAACCCTATCATTAATTGGGTTTGTTGTTCTTGGGAGTTAGATAATCAAAAGAGTGAGGGCTCTAGTTTTGTGTGCATCGGGAGGCCTTGACATTGATTTTTTCTTTTTTCTTTTGTGTATATGTGTGTGTGTGTGTTATCTGTGTATCTGTGTTTATTTTATTGTGAATTTGCCTCAGGAGCAGATTTTGGTTTTCATTTCCTGGCTGCAGAAAGGTAGAGTCTAAAAGTTATCATGTAATTAATCTGACTAATCAATGCTCGATGCCTTGGGAACATGTGAGGAGTCAGCTGTTTGACAATCACTTGTTGTCTTTCTAAATATGGTCAGTTTCTTTGTGTGTTAGTACATATCGACAGAGACCGTTTCGAGCCTTTCCACTTCCTATTATGTTGTGGTGAAATCAGCTGCATCTCACCTAGAGGGCAGTCACAAGATAGTGCTCAATGAATTTGAGTGAATAGCATGAAACGGCAAAAGTTTTTAGTAGCTTATCTGTTTTATATCTAGAAGAGAGATAAAAAATACAAATGTCCCTTTGTTTTTTTTATACCTTATGATGCTAGTGTTCTGCTAATGGATGCTAGTTAAGGATTTGCAACAGGATACCTTCCACGATGGCACTCAGTCTAAGGACAGAGAATGAAGTGGAATGATCATCTAAAGGAGGACCAAGAGGACCGTCATGTTTGACGACCAAATGATAATCTGGTTGATGTAGTAGCTGCTGATGCTCCACGATAGTGATAGCCATGAAGCATCTTCTGGTGCATGATGTCACAAATACTTATATCTTTATTCTTATGACGAATTCTTGCTTCTTCTTTTTTTACCACTTAAATGTCATCGTATGCAGTGACAGTGGACGTTCCTCCGGTATTATCTCAGATATAGCCGAGTGTATTTTCCCCATCAAGAAGCCGACGTGAGGTTTGATTTTGCAGGAGTGACAGACTTTGTGAGCCTGTTTTCAGACGTGCTTTGTTGAGTTAAGAGAATAAACTAGTTTCAAATAAGTGAGACACTTTGATATCACTTCCTGCTGAGGCCTGAACATGAAGGTATTTTTTTGTCGTCTCTGATTAAAATTGCCATGTTTGAAAGTCGTTACTATAGTGACACTCCATTACTCTTACTTTGCATAACTGAGTCAGGATAAATTGTAAATCCAATTTGTATTGTTTGCTAAGCTCAGAATAGATTACAAATGTATCAGCCAGCTGATGCTAATTTGGTTGGCAGCCTGGGTTGTTCCAATGAGAAAGGAGAGGAGTGAGGGGGTGGCACTGCTTGTATGTGCAGTGTTGTTTGTCATCATCTTTATTTAACTTGCGGCCACTCCACAGGCTGTAGGCATATGGCTTATGATAATTAGAGTCCGTGTCACGTTCTCACATCGTCTGTGATCCGGCACTCCCTTTTATTCACTTCACTTTCTGCATGCACTTCCAGATTTGATAGGAGTTGGATCATGCAAATTACCATATGGCCCAAAGGTGAAAATGCGTCTCTTTTCTTAGACTGTACTTATTTTTCTGCCAACTCCACAGAGAGGCTGCGCAGGGAGGAGGTGCTGCCGAGCTACTGTTTGTAATGTTAATTTCATATCCCAGTGGAATCTGATAAAGAAGTTTGGTTGTTTTTTCTCTCCGCATCAAGGTCTCACAGCAAGTACACTGATGTAGACAGAAGACAAAATATAATAATATAGATAAAATATGTTTATCTTTCACCTACCTTCAGCACTTCTATGGCAGGAATGTACATGGACAGAGAGGGTTGATGTCTACAGTAGTCCATTCATTCATTCTTTCACAAGGAACTTTCCTGAAAAAAGGCTTTCCATCAACAGGGTATGACTAATTAGAGGTTGTAATTTATTTCTCCTAACAAAAAACTATTCTATCAGTGTCCTGCTGTTAAAAAGAGCACTGGTCTTTATAAGGGGGTTGTAAAGTAGAGGGACAAATTCCCACGGCAACAAAGAATGATATATTAACTTGTAGCCATGTGACTGTATACCCATTTAGTCTTAGTGTAAGTTGGTCATTCAACTGTTGCCTAAAGCTAACAAAGACACTAGCTATGGGTGGGAAACTCTAGGCACACACATTGATTTCACATTCGTTCAGTTTAGACTTGTGTTCTGCATCTTTAGCCTTTACTATATAAGTGTGGCCCCGCCTGATCCCCATTGGCAGCATCGAGGAACATTACTCAGCTGGTCAACAAGAGATTCTGCCCCTCTGTTCTTTTCTAATCACTCACACTAAGAACTTTTTCAAATTCCTATTTGTGTTCCAAAGTAAGGGCAGGTCAGTTGGAGTGTGGAGGGACAGTCAGACTCGAAACTTTGACACAGCAAAATATGACCAGACCTTTTAATCTGCATCCGACCTGATCCTGAAGCAGCAGTGGTCATGATGATTTAGCGGTGGAACACGCTAAAACAATAAAGGTAGCGGGAAATTAGAATGGATTATTTTCTGTCACTGCACCAATGCAGAGTCATCTGATACAATTCAGCAAAAAAACAATAAATATCTTAGTCAAGATGGAACGTATGTATGGGCATTTTGTGTGTATGTTAACGCTCGTCTGCGTTTTCAGGTGTGTTCAAACAGACAGATTATTTCTGATGTGGAGCTTGTGTGGATGGGGATTGTTTTCATTTGTAAGAGGTAGTTTTTAAGTAAAAAGTAGTAGTGTCACCAATGCCGTACGTGGTATTTTTTAACTGAATTAATTCTTCATTGATTGTAACCCTTTGTGCTTCCGTTTTGTTCTGGCCACTCAGGCAGGACATAACAAATTAAGGCTCTACCAATGAGGTTGCTTTGTTTCAAAGTTTGCTTGTGCCTTGGGCAGGAGCAGGCCCCTGGTGTTGATTGTGCATGCTGATTAGATGAATTACTCAAGCTTTGTGCTGGTGTTGGCTGCGGGGTCTGTTTGCCAGGTCTGGGTTTTTTGGAGATTCAACATGTTTTGCCCTCTGGTAAAAATAGCTGGTGATCTGGCATCAGACTCTTCCCTGTTTGGCTGTAGTGATGTGTCCACTTTTCTGTGTTGTGGTGATGGAGTGTGTGTCAGTTGTTTGCGGACAACTGTCTCAGGGGCACATCCGTGTGATTTGGTGGCATCGCCTTACAATACAGCTGGTTTGATGTGCATAATTACCTGCCTCAAGCGACAGGCAAACTAGGGTTGAGCTATTATTATACTGCACATGCCACTGACTTTACTTACTTGCAGACTTCAACATTTGATTCAACTTATTAAAATATCTTTCATTATTTGTGAGACTTCATTTCTCTCCCTTTTGTTGTGACCATGTGAGCCAGGTCACAATCTCAGAAATTGATTAAAACATCAAAAACACTTTCTATTATGTAAAACAAAGTTTAAGATGGTTTCACAAAGTTTGAGGATGTGTTTTTAACAGGCAGATAGATTGTCGTTTTTATTTTCCATAATTTTCATGGTTTAAAACAGCTGTCGTGCCTCTGTCAAAATATTACAAAGGCATGTCAAGCTGACTTACCTCTGACATGTTCATCAGTGCTAATTAACATTAGGGATGGGGGATGTCTATTGAATTGCGAAAATGGAATGGAAAATACTATCGGTGGTTTTGGGTCTGGGAGTGGGGGGTGTCCAGGTTTATTGAGCTCAGATACTAATTATCCTCACTTAATATCATTAGCAGTTGTAATACAGTGTGAATTTTAACCTGTGTTGAGCATCACTGCCGCTGGTTAAAATAACATACATGGCCTAAATTCAACCTGGGATGACTTGAAGTGTCTTTTTTGCACGGCTACACTAACCAGCTGCTACATGGTTCCCATGCAGCCATGAGGCTGTGACAGATCTCACATTTAACTAGCAGCCTGAAAGTTGATTAGCATAGTTTTCGAACGATAATGCACCTGGATGTTGGTTGTCACCCGACAATAAACCAAACTAAGAAGAAGAAGAATCATCTAGTTTAATATAAATATGAGAAAAGGGAAGCAATGACCTTAGCTCTTTCCAAAGAGATAACTATGTCAACATGTCTTATTATTTCTATAGTTTAGTGGTGAATAAACCAAAATGAAAGTCTGGACAATGTAATTTTGCGGGTGTTATGTGTTTCTCAACAAAACTGTTCTTTGCACTGTGTTATATAAATGCTTGATGCCACTGAATGATGAATAAACCTCTTGTGTGCCAAGAAATTATGACTTTATTTTTCCTAATATTCCCTTCTCCTGGCTGCTACAATCCCTCTCAGCTTCCTTATATTGTCATAATTTAGACTGTGCTGGCAAAAGGCTTCTGTACCACTGGGTACTGGCATACATATTTGGTAAACAATCATTCTCACATCTTCACTCTACAGCAATAAAATTACTTGAGCAAGTGTCTGTTGTATGGTGTTAATCAAAAATATAGAAACAACCTGCTTATTCCCACAGCCAGCCATGAGAAATTGCCAGCACCTGTTTGGAGTTTTATTTCGTTTCTTTTTTTTTTCAAAGCTCTAAACCTATTGCAGATCAAAAAAACATAAAAGCTGATCCCCCGAATTGCAAGGTTTCAAATCACCACTACTGGAGAGAAAACTCTGCTGTGGCCCTGTCCCGAGGCCAAAGCTCCTTCAGTGTGTCAAACAACAGGTCCTCTCTCAGTGCTGGCTGCCTGGTGGGGCAGGGAAACCACAGAGAAGATGTCAGGACCTGCTACCAGAGCAGCTTGTGCCCTGTGGTCGGCTGTCTGGTAACATAAGAACATCAGGGAGGCTGCGGATGAGACTTTGGACTGCGGCCAGACTGAAGTGGGAAGCAGCATTTTCCAGTGTTTAGATGATCACCAGGGTTTCATCCTTTTTTTCTCACTAGGTCTTTTTAGTTTTTTAGTCCGTCTGCCTGTTTTTTCTCGATTCTCTCCTTTCCCCTCTTTCTGACCCGGTTAGTCTCTAAATGGCCAGTTCCATACCAACCAATTTAACCAGGACTGACAATAACACGTTTGCTCATAGATGTCTGGAATGGTTATTTTTAGATGATGCACGGCTTGCCACATGAATTGGCAAATGAGTTTAGCCGGGATTGAATTAAGACTTGGAATTGCACGCTAATTGGAAATTACGAAACCCAGTACAAGTGTTGGCTGCAGAAGCCTGTCTGAGCATGTGTCGCTCTGCTCAAGTGGGATTTCATGAGCATCGTATCAGGGTTTTTCATTTTGGATTCTATACGAGGGGAGCAGCCAGGCACTTACGCAATAGATTGAAATTTAAAGTGAACCACAAGTGAAAATAAATCAGACGTTGCCACACATACAGAAAATCACATAGAATTTGGAGTTTAATGTTTTCTCCAGAATAAAATGTGTCCTGCATTGATTGTAGTTTTCTCTTGTTTGGCTGTGTAGGTCTGCATCTCAATATGACTTCACAATCATAAAAATTATATTCAATCAGGGTAGCTGCACAAATGCCAGAATGAACTGTGGGGATACACTTTAAACAGTTGTTAGTTTTTGAGAAAGTTCTGCTCGGGTATAATTGCAGAAGTCATGGTGTCCTCGCTATAATAAAATATTTAACTTCAGGTCCTGCATGTCAATTTCAGCATGTCTATTTTTAAGGGAATCCCCAAACAAGTCTTTTTCTGGATTTTCATTTAATTTTTTAGTCTTGTATCAGGGAAGTTTTTGCATTTCAAATAAATTCTGCTGGATGCATATAATCACAAGCGTCACCTTGCTCCCTTAACCACATCTCTGTTTTCCTCCTGCTAATGTCATTTTTCTGAGGAGGAAAAAAAAACGAGTACAGCTTTAATCTCTGCGCCATATGGGCGGACTGATAGATGCTGCGATGCTAAGTGGCTCACTCAAACCGTGCTGCCTCAAAATAATTATAATTTATGAGGCCAAACATTGAGATTCATCACCGACCAGGCCTTTTCAGGCAGCCATGACGTATCATTACGGGGTATCGCCTTTCTCTCTCTTCTACTCCCTAATCCAATAGAAGAGGGGTACCTCGACACATGCTATTGTCTTTGGTGATGCTGCACACTAATGGCTTTGAACTGTCGAGATGTAGACAGAGGCACTGCTAATGAAGGTTTATGTGACATGGTGAAGACGTCAGTCAGACGCCATTAGGACATCCTTATGGCTATGGCTCCATATTGCTATAACCTAGCGACTAGCAGGGGAGAACTTCCTGTGCTGTTAAGTATAAGTGAGCAGGCATCATATGAACAGTGCTCTGATGAAATACTGGCTAATCCTGTCATTACGCTGCCTCTTTCAAGTGAATGTTTTTGTGTCTTTTTCGCCTCAGATCCCTCTTAATACTCGTTTTGTATGCTTTTTCATTTAAAATCATGATTCTCTGCAATTTTTAAGCTCAATCAGCTTCTATTAAGTTTCAAAGCAATACAATAACATGGACATTATTTCATCCCTTTGTGTCGCAAAACATTGCAAGAAGTATTTTGCCTCACAACAAGAAGGGGATTTTAACATATTCATAAATGTCAAAAATCATATTTAATTTTGAGGGATTGCTTCCAATTTGTATCACTTTTCAGTAATAACAGCAGATTTAGTGACCTTATCTTTGTCTAATAGGACATCAATTAAGATAAAAAAAAAACACATGTTTAGCCTAGTGATGGTGACACATGCTCCTGTGTGTTGGAGGACAGAGTCAGCACTTGTTTTCAACTCTAACCAGCTACCTCAACACAAGTAGCATAATTTAGCAAGAAACTACCAAACTGCCAACCTCCTACCACAGAAATTTCTAAAGCCTTCCTGGGCTCCACATCTTAAAGGTTGAGAAACCGAGAAGGAGGGATGGTTTATATTAGCCTGGATGCCAGACGAATTTAGCCCCGCCCACAACATTTTTGGTCGGGCAGTTCGGTCTGGAGTTGCTCCGTTGAGGAAAAATTATGCCCGACCGGGCCAATCAGATTGTCAGGGCGGGCTTTATACGATGATTGACAGATGATCAACGGTAACGTAATCAACCACGTCATCAAAGTGCCCTTGGGTTGAATTCGTTTTCAACAAACATGCCTGCCGCTGGCGAGCTGAGATGTGTAGATGCTGCCATTGAGTCTGTTTTAGAAGACATCAACAGCGCATTCATTTTGAAAGAGGAACACAGAACGTGGAGGCGACGCCAAAGCACCGCGCTAATCCCTATCGCCCCGGCGCTTGGCTGTTCACAACGGACACTGAAGCGACGCTGAACCGCCGGGCAGCGCTAATAATATCACCCGTTGATCCAGTAGTTCGCTGCACAGCTTTGTGCCAGTCACACCGGAGGCTGAAGCACCGCGCTGCGCCAAGGCTGCCTCGCGGTGCTTCAGCCTCCGGTGTGACCGGCACAAAGTTTTAACATGGGAGTGGATGGGAGCCAGCTGTTATTTAAGGCTTGGCGCTGCGCTGAAGTGTCCGGTGTGAACCCGGCGTTAGTAAATAACTCACAATGCGTTGCTTAGCATACGTCACATACTACGTTGCTCTGATTGGTTGTAGGTCTATCCAATTGAGCGAAGAGGAATTTTACTTCCTGGTCAGTTGAAACACGCCCCATAATCACAGCCCAATGGAGCGGTCTCAGACTCACATTCTGACTAGAATTGTGAGTCTGACAACGTCAGGCTAGGTTTATATCATAGTTTAATTTTTTTGGGCTCAATTAATATGTGACCTGCTGCAGTGCCTAGATGCGACCTTGCCTTAGCACAGTGTTTGGATTCACAAAATGAATGCACCTAAAAAAAAAAGAATACTAGAAGCAACAGAAGTCTTCCGAAAGCAGAGTGTTACATTTCAGAAAGAAATGTGTTAATCTTCTCAGAAAACCCTCTGTCCGGTGTATGGTGATGGATTCACGTGGGTGACAGCAGCTAAGGAACATGCATGTGTCTGTCCCGACGCCACTGGGCTGAAACCTTATTATTCCAATTCCCAGTCATGCGTAATATATGGAAAACATGAAGCTAAACCTAATAAAATGCAGAGCTGGGACGTCACATGGAAGAAAAAACCACTCCATCGCAACCATTAGTGTGTGTCCAATGCTGGGTCCCCTCTGAGCTTCAGTAGGTGCAAATCTCACTTTCATATTGAAATCAGACTTCATTTTAAGTTGGGGGGGCGGGGACGGGGTCTTGTCACTGACTGAGTGCATTTGTTAAAAGGGCAATCTCATCAGTTTGATTGAAAAGCTGTTGAAACCAGTGAAGGTTTCTGCATTCAGCGTGAGGGCCGGCTTTACGCATCAGTACTTCCTGTATTGCTTCACTCCGACGTGTCTTTAGCGCTGATTACATGTTCACCCATAGCAACCGTCTGGCAAAGGATGCACTCAGACTCCCGCGGACGGGCCGTACTCCATTTTGGCTCTGAGTTGTTGTGAACGGGCTAATCCTTTTGAAGGACAGAGGGTTCAGTGGAGATGAACCGTGAATCGCCTCCGCCCTGTCCCACAGCGCCACATGAAATAGGCCCTCTCCTTTTGGCATGGTGGTTATATTTCCATGTTAGGGAGCACCTGTCTCCATGGTGCATTTATGAGGCGCTGCACAGCTGTTTCAGAGGTTCCAGCACACACAATTTCTATATGATTCATGCCTCTCGTGTCACTTCCCCTTCTCCCCTTTAACATTGATTCCCCTTTACTTCCCATTACCGACACAGCTACCGTAGCGTTTTAAACGGAATTGAACACTTCCCAATCTTCTGTTACACCAGTAAACCCTGATATGGCCCTCTCTCTGGGCTCTCTGTCTTTATCGCTGTGCTCTCAGGTGGATTTGTGTGACATTCTGAACCTGTAGTAGCTGATTGAGCACAGTCATGTTCACATGTAGGACAAGACGGGGTGAGAGGTGTGACTTTGTTAGTCTGACACAGGGACACGGGAGGATGAGAATAATCGTCTCTGTAGTTTGGTGACATCATGATCTTTTCAACGTAAAGACTGCCGTCCTGATATCAAGGACAGTGGGAATATTAAAAGTATTTAAGGAAAGAACATGATAGAGGGGTGTGACCACATTTTTACTGATAAGAGGAGCACTGTGAAAAAGAAGGAAAACAAAACACATGAGAAAATAGAAATATTCAAAAAGAAGTTGAAGAGAACACTTGGTAGAAACAACAAAGCCTTGTCCAATCTTCCGAATTCTGTTATCCAATGTGCGGTCTGTGTTTTTCATGTTTTTTTTCCAATTATCCATTTAAAGAATATTGCCCGTTTTCAACGAAAATTCAATTTTCAAACCATTTTCACTATTTCTCTTTTATAGGGTGCATTGTTAATAATGAAAATACATGGTTTACAAAAAGAACAAGAGGAAGTTTGTCTTTACCTTTGCAAAATGTTTGCCTAGCTCAATGGGCTGTCCAAGCTGGGCTGTACTGTGATCAACAACGACTTACCTCCGCCCCTCTTGGTCACACCTCCCAGCTTGCCTGTCTTCTCTCAGCTGTTCGAAGCTAATAGAAATTAGTTACCTTGGTAATATGGAGCACATCCTGCTTTGATACAGGCCCTGACCGAATGAAAACTGATTGGATTTATGGAGAGACCACTCTGAATCCAGAAGCAACATTGGTTATAATTTGAGATCCTTTATTTCATGGTTTTTTCCATTTTATCCTGTGGGCCCTGTTTACTTACTCCATCCTTTTCCATCTACTAGTGGTTACCTTTTCAGGGTTACATTAATGGGGGTTGTGTTGTTATGGCTGTATGGTTTGCTCCATCTCATCTTGGAAAATAGGCCTCATCAGAGATTTGATGAGAACAAACTAATAGGACAGATGTTTGGAGGGAAAATCAATAGAGATAAGCTATTAGGAGGATGAGGGATAAAAGGACACTGAATGCCTGAAATAGCATACATGCATGGAACCAGGTGACTCTTGTTAATATTAAGAGCACACCGCTCTAAAAAAACATATTTTTACCTTGTACTGCAGCCGCTTACTTCTCTTTTTTATGTGGTTCTCATTAATCTCAACATTATTTGAGTTAGATTTCAATTTTTGTTAATAATATAAACATTAAAGGAAAATATTTCGGTTAAATTAAACTTTTAAAATGGGTATCTGTGTGCACTGGACCTGTTTACAGTTGAGGCAAAACGCCAAATCAAACAGCATGTGAATCAACAGGTGCAAGACAACATAGCAGCATAGACCAAGTGAAACATGACAGCTCAAAATGCTCTTGTTTCTGCCTGTTGGAACTAGACTTGGCCACAAAAGTAAAAGGTTCACAAACGGAGTTGATTGTGGAATTGTCTCGAAATACTTTCTCATGAGCGATATTGCACTCATCTTTTTCTACCAGTGTTTTCTGAAATGAAGTCAAACGACTGAATCCAGCGTAGACATGGTGCCGTGGGAGCTGTTTAAGGGAGTGAAGCGCCCAGCTGGACTGGAGGAATCAGCTTGGATCTTAAATAATTGATCTAATTTAAACCATGATGTTAATTTGTTACAAGTACAAAAGATACTTTCAGATCATGAAAGAGCGATAACTATAATTACAAGTCATGCAATTTTAGTTTTTTTTGAATGTTGGAAGTTTCTGTGTTTGGTTAACATTGAAAGCACAAAACTGAAAACAGAATGTAGCATAGCCACATGTTGTTTATTTGCATCTGTCTGCCGTGGCTTCCACTTACATTTGTTCTTCTGGTTATTGCTTTACTGATGTCTGCTCTCCACAGCAGGCCATACAGGCCAGTCAGATTGACCTTTAGCCTCGGCGTACCCTCAGGTTCGGCAAAGGCCAAAACACCTGATGACGCTAAGGTATACAACTAAAGATATGCCCCTAACATCTGCTTGTGGGCGCTAACCACTAATATTCACTAGTAGTTGGTAACCTAATTTGTGCCGAAGACCTTCAAACATACGAGGGATCTTCACCATCTTGTCCTATGTTCTAAAAAAAATACAGCACAAATCTGATGTAACAAGTGAATGTTTCTTTACACATGACTTTAGTCTCATGAGCCGTTAAATCAGCCATGTGACATAACAACAATATAAATACATTACGTTGACAATAACTCTGCATACACAATAGATGTCCAGCTAGCTGTGTGATCTTTTAAAGTTGGTCTCCTTACAGTGGAAACAGTAGCAGTACCTGTGCCACGAGCCGGCACATGCTTGATGAAATCATTACTTGTCTGGTTGATCATCAACTGTCAAACTCACTGCACCTTGACCAGACCAGTGCAAATCTACCACAATCTTTTACATCTCTTCACAGACTGCTTTTTATTCAAACATTTCTCCTCTACTGAGTCCACGTCAGATTAACCCTTTCTCCTCACTCACTCTGCAGGGAGATGCCTTTAAAAAAACGGTTTAAATTTAACAGAAATGTATTGAATATGAAGTCTACTCTGTAGGTTGGTGACTGGATTTAGCTCTTTTAAGGTTACTTGTGCTGAGAGAAACGTGTCTATGGTATGTTTACGTCTACCTTTTTTGATTAGGAGCCGAAGAGCAAATGCAATTTCACTGCAAATTTGAAGAAAAATCTATTTTTGTGAAATTATGCTTAAAATAAATTGGGCACTCAAGTCATCTCCTCCCTTTCTTCTTTCACTGAGGTAATTTCGTGATCTGGAATTTTTTGACATTATGTTGAAGACTAAATGAAGGGTGAGGCGATGGAGGTAAATCAGCTTTTTTTCATTAAACCAGGGAAAATGCTATTTAGCATTTGTTCTCACTGCCACTCAAATTTCCCTTCCATACAAATTTCGTTATTGCATTTTTGGTTTTTACCAAGGTCGTGCTTTTTCAGATACCTTGTGAAAATGTTGCAGACAAAGAACTGTAACCGTTCTATGTTTGGTCAATTTGATCAGCAACTTCATGATGAATTCCTAAAAACAAATGAATATAGTAAAATAATCTCTTGTTAGCATCACTTTCAAAGTTGAGTTAAAAACTAAAATGTATAGATTTACAGCTAAGCATTAAATTCTACATGAAATAGATAAAACAAATTGATAGAAAGCCTATTAATGTTTATTGTTATGCCTGATGCAAATGTTACACTTACACACCCATGTATGCAAAAGTGATCTTCTCTCACAGTGTATTGTGTTTCCCTTTGTTCTACTCCATCTCTCACATCCTTAGCGATCATGGACGTTGGATATCCAGTCACCTTTTAGTATCCCCCAAACCCCCCTTAACCCTTTGATAATATCAGCTAGAGCTAGTAACATGCTGATCATTAACATTTTCCATTTAGGGAGCCTGTCAGAGCCTATTAGACTTGTGTCAGAAGACCTGAGAGCATCAGGGGAAGGTACCTGGTGTCTGGTGTCAGACCCGTCAACTCAAACCAACCCCCCAGTCTGCTTCCGATCTTAATAAATGCAGACAACCTGAGCCTCAAGTACCCAAATCAATGGAGCATGGCAAGGTCAACATGCAGAGGGCTACTTTCAGTTAAAAACTGGAGGAAGTGGTTTATGAACGGTTGGATGGGGGCGGCGGCGGCGGCGTGCTGACAGCCTCCACTTCACCTATTACCACATAGTCATAGTGCAGTCATATGATGAAGTTGGTCATGTAGTAAATTATTCAAACTGGGAGAGTCCAGTGGCTTTCAATTGACCAACTCCATTTTTTTGAATGTCAGTCAAGCGCTCGTAGGACTGATGCAGTTTTTACTCGCTGCAATAATTCCTCTTGTTCATACAGGTCATTGTCTTCCAAAGTACAGGAAGAAATTGTTTGTGCTAAAATAAATGCAGACGTTTAACTGAAACATTTATAAGGAACAGTGTAAATCAAACAGATTCTTTACAGACTATTACAAAATCCCCTCCTTTGTTTTACTATCTGCCCACTGCAACCCAGCAGAGACACAATCCAGGAGACAGAGAGAGATAATATGTCACACTGAAAAGTTTATAAGTTTGATAAATACTCACATACTAAAAGTGATATGGTTTGTCAAAAAAAGAACAAACAACTGCAGGATTCCATAATCTCTTCTTTTCGTTGCGGGACGGTTTGGTCACATGGAGATATGTTGTTGTTTAAGAAGTTGCAAATGTAGTGTGTTACAACTATTTGTTTTCCACATAAATGTTAAATGTTGCGGTAACATATCCACCGATATGGACAACAGCCTCATTACACTTTAGGGGAAGATCAATGTCTCGTTAAAGTCAGAAAGGTCAAAGTTATGTCACACACAACATGCTTCTTTATATTTAACCCTAACCTCCATGTTTCCCTAACCTCAACAAGAGTGCTGTTATTGTCTAAACTTAACCACAGACAGGAGTCTGGACGGTCTCTGGTATAAACAGTCGTGTTCTGTGTGTTCCCTCAATCCTCCCCTAACACCTCCTGGCGACTCTGCTGCCATTAATAAATGTAGCACTTCATTCATGCAGCAAAGTGGCGCCTAAATGCAAGGCGTTAAAAAAGGATTCCAAAGAGGCCCTGACCAAGCGTCCATATGTAACGACTTGGAAGTGAGAAAGCGTTGATTGATCAAAGAAGCATTTAGTCTATGAAACGTTAACAACTAGTGGAAATAAATGCCCGTGGCAATTTTGCCAAGCCCACACTGATGTCCTTAAATTGCTTGTTTTTCACAACAACAGTCAAAACCAAAATAATGAACTATCATATTGGATAGAAACATGCAGCAGATCCTCATATTTGAGAAGCTGGTACTGGCACATGTCTGGCATTTTTGCTTGAAAAATGATTTCACAGTTTGCATGTCTGCATCTGCAGGTGCAATAAGACAATCACATCAATATGCAGGCAAATGGGTAATGGGCATGTGTGGCAGATCTGGGACCCCATTCTCTCCTGGCTCTGTCATCTCTGGATGCATGACATTTTCCATGGGCAAGGTCTCAAACTGTCATCTACTGGGAGAGGTGGTGAAAGGCAGTCCGACGCTCCTTTCTTTTGCTGTGTCCTCTTTGTGTCTCTCAGCTGAAGCTGCTGAATAGTGGGATACTAGGATATGCGCTGTGATACTGCAGAGCAGATTGCCCCAAGGCAAGTGTATTATCATTCATTCTTGCATCAACATGCATTTCCTGAATCTGTAAACAGAGGAGTTGCGGCGCCCAGAGAATGGACTATTGCAGCAACTGATCCCTTTATAGTCATTTGTCAGCTACATATGGAAACTTGATGGGAAAACATACAATAGCACATTGGAACATCTCATCATTTCAGCTTTCCGGCTGCAAAAAAAACGCCACAATACAAGCAGTATTGTGAGCCGTGACAAAAGATGAAAGGCGTTTCTTTGCACTCTGAGGAGGCACACAAGTCAGTGGTATCAATAGAGTGCTATAATAGGCAGCGCTCTGTTTAGACACCTCAAGTCACTCATGCAAATTGGCAATCGCCATCGTTAATGCTTTCACACAGAGGGGATTGGTGCACCTATTTACTCATGTGGGTATATTTGTCAAACATGATGACATATTTTTAAAGGGAGTCAAATGGAAGGATTTGTAAGGTGTTTGTTTGCACGTTGATTTAAAGTGAAATGGGTTTTCCTTGGTGAGCCGATGGGATTGCTTTGATGCCTGACATGTTATTGTGCTGCGTGTTATTATGTGTAGGTTCCAAAAAGCAGTTTATTCCTTTCCAGAGGCTCAATCCGACAAATTTGACACCATCACTCGTATGGATTCTGGGGAGGAGGTGGCAGTATCGCATGCACTGACAGCTTACATGCACATCATAAGACTTGTGACAGGGATTTTACTTTTAAATTAACAGAAGAACTGAAAGTTCGCAGACAAAAAAATGTATCAGTATGAACACATGCTGCAAAACTAGGACTTTATCTCCCTTGACTGTTGCTGTCAACACAGCATTTCAATATTTATGTCGTTTCATTAACTCATCTGGCATCAGAATGAATTCAACACTTCTCTACATGTGTTTATTTGGGGCTTGCAATCCGCGCAAATCAAAACGCACTGGGGTGGGGGTGTGGGGTGGAAAAAATAACAAATGAGAACAAGCGAGACGGCAAGAGATTAAGACTAAGGGACAGAGAGAGATGATAAACACCCAGAGCGGTGACTGTGAGATGTCCGTGGGAATGGCAGCTGTGGCAGCAGAATAAATTTGAATTCGGTTAATAAATAACTTTGTGAACCGGAGCACCTGGCCCAGTCTCCAGTGCAATGCAGTATCATGGGGGCCTGTGCTGATTATTCACTAACCTTCCCATCAAATGAATAGGTCTCCTGCTTGTACACGTTGCCTCTTTGCTTGTCTGCTCTGAGGGGGAACTCGACATGCTGCCGTCGGTGGTGGGAATAGATGGAAACATAAATCTTCTTGAGACAAAACACAAGAGCAGGGCAAATTGAAAGATCCTATTCTAAAT
The DNA here is from genome assembly GCF_947347685.1 of Pleuronectes platessa. NCBI lineage: Eukaryota > Metazoa > Chordata > Actinopteri > Pleuronectiformes > Pleuronectidae > Pleuronectes > Pleuronectes platessa. The sequence continues at coordinate 6,009,095 of NC_070645.1, read as the reverse complement.
GAATTACAATATATGGGATGCAGAATGATCTCATACCGAAAGCATATTTAGTAGATAATAAGCTCAGAGAATTGATTAAAGAAACGTATGAAGAAGCTAAATGAGATATGTTTTAGATCAGGATTGTGAAATATTAGGGAGAAGCGTTGAACCCACATTGTTCTACCCCTGATCGACCCCCGGTAAAATGATGACAGTCTCTTAATCACCCAGCCCGGGAATAGGATCTAAAGTCATGCTTACAAATCTGGGTTGGGTATTAACTATGTTAATACCCCCAAGCTCACAATTAAGTATATTCATCCACTATCCTAGCTTCTATTTTTTTACCAGATCCTACATCGACTCCACCCTCTTTCTGTTTGATTTTCTCTTTCTTCTGCATCTTGATATATTCTCTTGCTTTCCCCTTCTGCTCTGAGGGGCAAACTGTGCGCTTACTGGGAGGGATGAAGGCCAGAGGCCTCCCTATCATTAAACTAATTTCATAAAACAACAGGGTGCACTAATGAGAAATTTTAATTAATATTCTAATTATTTTTGTAATTGCCTGTGCCAAGTGATTATGTGCAGGCCGAAACCTTAATTCTGCCTCAGCTACATATAGGCGATAACAGTTAAAGTTCATATTCATGGTCTTCTCTTCAACATGTTTGACTATCAAGAGTAATTAGAAAGTCGTTTGATGATAAATAATGCCCTTGCAACTCATTTAGCTTAAGTCTACATGATGTTCTACCTCATTGTGCGCATCATCATGCCTGAGGTCATGGGAAAATAAATGCATGAGCTGTTAAGGGGATTCGTTTTTTTTTTTTAATACTCATTTAACATGTGGGATTTATCAGAAATGTTTTATTTCTCCATGTTTTGAGACATAAATCTTTTGTATATGGGCAAAGAAATCAAGTTTTCTTCCCCCACACAAATACGGTTGCGATGAACAGAATTTAGCTTGTGATGCAGCTGAAGAACTCAACAACTGTTGATCAACTATTTATCAAAAGAACAGTATCAATATTTACAGTTCACATTTTTTATTCAAGGTGCATAGGATTTAAAATTGAGTTTAAATATTATTTTTCAGGCTGTACTATGGCACACTGTTGTAAGGTGTTCACATTTTTTTAATCTAGAATACAAACGCATTTCATTCACATTTTTCAGGTGCATCTGATGAAACTGATACGCTTCTGTTTTTATCAATCCTACAGCTAAGGCAGGCTGTGTAATGGTTTTGTTTTACTTGCAATATACATTTAAAATATTACTCTTAGAGTTTCCATTCAAACGTATGACTACATTGAAGCTCTGAGCACTGTAAAGATCTCCTGTGGAGCTGTGGAGCATCAAAGCTGCTGGTGCTCTGCTAACAGAGCAGCTGATCATCTGTTCATGCTATGCCTTTAGCAGAGACATGGTACGATGAGTGCCTCTGCATACAGAGAATTTACATGTATCTGCAGGCAACCTTCCTTTCAGCCTAATGGGGCTCTCAGACACAACGTGACGACCACCTCTGTGCTCTGAAGCCCATTATTCTCAATGGCTTTCAGCACGCCGCAATGGTTTGTTACTGTGTTGAGCAAAGTGCACGCACAGGGCACCACTCTGCAAGCTCAGCCCAGTTGAACTTTGACCTCTATGTGCTAAGACAAATGCCTGCATGGTTAAAATAAAACAAGGAACCAATCACAAAAGGGAGTCCCTGAATTATAATGCACTAATGTACATTTGAGTCAGCACCTCAGAAGGAAAATCCTATCTTGGGAATTGATTTCTAAGTAGGCTGGAGGTTTAACAGTCATGTAGCTTGTTGTATATTTTATCCTCAGATATTAATTATTACCTTAACAAACTTTCCTTCATCAACAGCGGTGCCGGGGCAGCGCAGTAGACAAAATGCATGTATGTCTCCATCATAAGCCTCCTGGAGCATCATGTAAAATGGAGGGTCAAATGGAGTTCATGGCAGCTTTACACAGGGCTTACCTCTCTTTACACAACTATCAGTTCAAGTTTTATCTTTTGAATCGGATGGCAAATTGAATCATGAAAGACTGTAATGTATATGTTTCAGAGGAAGGTGGATATATGTGAGACATGGGGAATTAGTCAGCTGCAAATATGACTTGACCTCAAAAAAATTCTAACAAAAGGTTTCTCAGTGGTTTACAGTAGTATCAGATGTACTTAAAAACATACTAAAAGTTTACCAGAGTTTGACTCCAAGAAAGGCCCCATTTTCAAAATGGCTGCCGTCAGGTCCTTTAAAATGACCATTACTCCTTTGTTAACCTCCTAGACCAGGAATACTGGTGCCTGATACATGTTTTGGCCATTTAATATTCGAATTAGCATATTTTCATGATAGATGAGTGAAAACAAGTACATTTATATATTAAAGTAATTGGTTACAAGCATATATATGCGAAAAATAAGTCAAATTCCACTTAAGTAATTGCATATTTCTCTTTTTTCATATTGTTTTGCCTTGTGTTGGTGGTTTCTGTGGTACATAACCATTTTTTTTATTCCAATAAACACTAAACTAATAAGAACTGTGTGGTACTGTAAAATTAGTCAAAACAGGGCTGCCACGTGAAGGCTCAGTACCGCTAACCCCTTTTCATTTTGTGTGTTTTATTTATTTATTTATTTTTTTTACCTTTTTTATAATGCATTTTTTTTTTGTCTTTTGTTTTTTATATATTTTTTAAATACTTTTCTTATTTATACACCTTGCAGTGTGACCTTAATTCACCATTAGTCGTCACACTCTTCCTCCCATTGAGGTTGATTATAGTGATTCTCACAATTCCCAATTTGACATGGTCCACAAGCAGGCATGCATGGTAGTCCATATGCCCTGCAACTGCACCGTTGTGTTTTGCAGGCAGTTGTGCAATTACAGTGTATCATCTGCAGGAGGCTTTCTGGGGCAGCAGTCTTACTAGTCATAACTGGCAGGAATCGGTTGTCCACCAGTTTCCATCCCCAATCCACTGGGTTCAGGTCACCTTCCTTTCCAATCCACACCATGATCTGGAAGTAAACCCTTTGGCAGTGGTATTTGGTTGCGGACTCAGTTGGAGGCAGACGTTCTGGGCCAACAAATGATTTGGCAGTGGCGATTTTCTTGCTAAAAAGATTGTAACGCAAAGAGGCAAGTGAATCGCTACTCTTTCCGCCAAACAACACTGCCATTGCCTTGGTCCCATGGTCCTCTATGACATTCCTTGCTTGATGTTTGAGCAGAAACACATTTGCACAGGACTGGATGGTTGACTCGCCATTCACGAGTTTCTGGAATGCTGTCTGTTTGCCAACACTCAAAATGCGTGAAGTTGTAGCACATCCTGTGAAGGCGTGAACAAACAGCAACTGGGAACACAAGTCACTATCCAGGACTTGTTTCATCTCACTGATGTTGTACACCTTAGTAGCTTTGGACTTGTCTGAACGAAAATAGAGGCCTCTATTTTTCGTCCCAGCATAGAAGAGGAGAAGAATTAGTAAATCTGTATCCTCCCCTATCAAGGTTGTGGGCTGATGTTCTGAGGCCTTGACTGCAGCTTTGACAATGTCCACGTCTGCGTCACCTGGAGCATTGATAACAGAGCAGCCCTTCTTCTCCAGCTCCTCGGTCATAAGATGGATAAGTCCTTGTTTGTTGCAAGATCTGGAAAGGAAATCATCCTTTCTTCCCACAAACTCAGTCTCTGCATTGAAGTTAACAATGGGGTGAGTGTTTTCACCACGTCTCTGATGCGTATTGTCTTTAATGGATGGACCTTCTCTATAACCATCAAAAACGACTGTTGCTTTACCGTAAAGGCGTATGGTAAAGTCTGCATATGACTGTGCAATGGCACCGTAACTGTCACCCTTTTTCCATGCCAAGCGGTGAACCAGGGAACCACCATCAAGGACATAATGCTCAGTTGCTGGGATGGAATCCAGGACCGTTTTGTTTGATTTCTTGCTTGAGAACTCAATGATAGCCTGCGCTAGTTGGGGCTTGTTGGCTTTACGGAAGATTTCCCTGCCTTCAAACAGGGCTGCAGGAAATGAGCAGAGCTCATAGCTCATTACATCTTCCAGTGAAAACTGCCCAGTTTTCGACATGATCAGGAACCGTTGGAACAGCAAAGCAGGATCAATGGTTCGGTCATGGGCAACTTTGACACTGGAGTCATCTGCAAGGGTTTTTGCCCGGTCTTTCCGTTTGAAGGATATTCCAAAAACAGGTTTTCCAATCATCAAGCTATTAAATCCGGTTAGCATCATTAGCATTTGTTTAAAACTCTTGCGTTCAAGTTGACTGATCATCTCAATATCAATGTTTTCCCAGACTTAAAAGTCTTGCACATGCCCCCCCCCCCCCAAAAAAAAAAAACCATTAAGGTAGGCCTATGTATCGAACTGTGGGTCAAACATTGTGATACAAACCAAATTGTGAGATTGGTGTACCGTTACAGCCCTAGTAATCTCATAAAATCATGTATTCCATAGGTATATAATTATGCCAGGGTAATTTAAACAAGTCCAATGAATTCCTAGACCCAAAAAACATGGGATTAGACACCAAGATTACTTTGCTAGGTAAAAAAATGAAGCAGTTAGGATATTTCAAGGACTTCCTGCCCATCTTGGACGCCATCTTGAAATTTACAACTTTCTAGTGGTCAAACTTTGGTAAACTTTTAGTATGTTACTAAGGACACCTAATACTACAAGAAATAGCTGAGAAACCTTTTGTTAGAATTTTTTTGAGGTTAGGTGTTTTTTTTTCATATATGCAGCCGCCTAAATGGAGTAAAGATAAATGGCTTTTATTATAATTCATGATATAAAAGACAAATGTTGTTGCATTCCGTATGTACAACAACAAAACATAATGGGGCAATCACTGCACCTCAACCATTAGTCAGGAAATGTACATTTGGTTCAATCACATTAACTCTATGTTGGTTAGCCATGTAAACATTTCACCATGTGATGATTCACTGTAAACATGGGTGGGCTGATTGCTTTTAATGTTGTAATTGCTACAGAATGACTATGCTTATGGAAATATGAATTTCAGGACTTAATGATCATAAATGCTTTAAGGTTGTACACAGTAGGAGGCTTACCACCTTCTACCTATGAAGATCAATGGAAACGGCTCTTTCAAGAATAAGTGGGGGGCTTATAAAAGCTATTGTGATATTTTAAAGAGGTGCCTCGGTAGGTTTGTGTTGCAGAGAAAACAGGTGGGCATATCAGGCTTTGTTGATTCTGCCAGGGGATTTCACCTGCGGCAGAGTACAAATAGTAAAGCTACGGCCTCGTGGGTGAAGTTAATGGCTCCCGCTCCTCAATGTTGAGATGAAGTGATGTTCTCTTCTTTTTTCATTGGACACGAAGGTTTAGAGTGTGGTGGTTCCACTTTTGGAAGTTGCAAAAGGCCTAAATAGCTTTTACAACAGCATCCACGTTCGCGGGGCTCATTCCAGTCGGCCACTTGAAGAGCCTCCACTGTGGCGCTAGAGCTCATAAAGCATTGTTGATGATCCTCCCGAGTAGTTAATATAGATATTAGCTAAAAATGCAATAATGAAAACAATTAATAACAACTTAGAAAACATAGTGCTGTGTGAAAATGTGAAAAAAAGAAACCAGGCAATAAAGAACCCAGTTAAGGAAGCCTTATAATGAAGAATTAATATGTCTACCCTTTTCAGTCAGTTCACATCCAGCAACATTGCCATGGAAAGTGGCTCATTTGTTTGGATCCTTGAAATCTTAAGCTATGTTCACCATGAAAGCCTTGGTGCCCAATCAGAATTTTCTCATTCTCCTACACAAAACTGTGAGGAATATCGAGAGTGATATAAAGATTGGGGCCGTTTCACTGTGTGAACATAGTGTAAGGTCCGATTCTCCCCCAGCAGACTGTCAAACTGCTCCCTGCTGAGCCAAAACTAGACCTGGAACCAGTGGCTGTAAAAACAGAGGTCCCTTCACCAGACTGAATTCCCCAAACTGTTCTCTGGATCCAAGGGCCTCATAAACCCACAGCCTCTTCCTTGTTGGCACGAGACAGATGCATCTTTGTTTCTGGCAACAATAGTTTCTAAATAAAATAGGACCTTCGAGTTTGGCAACAACAAAATAACCTCGTAGACATGACACAGTCCTGCCTATTCAATTAATGTATCTAAAACTCCTTGAACAGAGCCCTGAACCCAGCGGCGTCCTCAGTGCAAATCAGATTGTGTCTTTATCTCAGCAGACTTGCGTCAGAGAAGCAGTCTAATGTTTATAAAAAAAGATAATCACCGACAATTGGGAATAAAAATTGTGTCAGAAAGTGTATGGAATAAGGATAAATAAAGAATTATACAGAATGTGCCAATGTATAATCTTTGTTTTACTTGCACAAGCCTGTTTTTCGGATTCGGTGTATCTGTTTATGTCCATGTGTTTATTTATTTTTGTGAGTGTGTGTGTTTTCATATAGAAGATGCTTGATCTGTTATCGCCATGTGTGATAGCTGATAAGCTTATGGAGCCATTGGGGACTTATCAAACAGTGTAGGATCATAAAACCAGACTCAACTTAATGTGTTGTTTAGAGAAATACTACACAACCACATTATCCACATATTTAGCAATATGTTTTCCACAGTCTGGAATACTCCAGTAAAAGCTTTTTTTCTTTACTTGGATCAAATGATAATGTTCAGTTGCTGACCAAGCTGTGTGCGAATCACTGGTGGCCAAACAGCGTTGGTCCTGCTGTCCGCCCTGAAGCCATGTAAGGCTTCCCACCAGGCAGCATGACCACAGCCTTCTAGGGATGTACTGGAGGAGATCAGAGGCAGATGAGGCCTTTGACCAATTCATCTGGGCATGGAGGGTGCACAGAGGAGCCAGAGACTTCTCAATGGGAAGCATGGACATGGCAACAGATACAGACACAGCTCCCTCGGAGAAGATCAGATGAGATCAAAGAAATGTATTTCAGACGGGGGTATTAGATTCGAGATTTCCTTGAGGGTTTGTAGCATCACCCTCATATTGAATGCTAGATTAGTTTGTGCTCTCAATCCTGAGCTGTAAGGAATAATCAGTCTTTCTTGTTTTTGAAAGATATATTTTCAGTCATTTTTACTTACTTGCCAAATCCAGTCAATCGATGTACAATTTTGCTCTTGCTAACTTGATTTGGCCCACCCCTACTGCAGTTAGACTAAACTTTACCCACATGTTGTGTTACTTTTTCAACTTTTTGCAATTGAAAGGCAGAGAGGTTCATAAATTATTAACCATTTAAAAATTAGCTTGTCCCATGTGAGGATTCCTACCGGGTTCAACCCCAGCTATCTGCTTTGCGTTAAGCCGCACACATTCCTCCCAGAATTTCCCCTAATAACCTTATTTTCTTATATCTGTTTATTTATTTTTCAACCATTCCTGCATAACTCATTTATTTATTTTGTATTTATCTGGGAACCGTATGTCTTGTTGGTTGGAGACACAAACTGCTTTGCATTCACTAACATACACAGAGCATAAATATTGGATTAAGTAAACAAATTCGAGAGGCTCACCTCTGAATGATATCAGTAAGTCGGCTTTCGGAGCCAGCAGGAATGCCACGGCCGCAGTCTTTGCTTGAGACTGAACACATGAAAAGAGAGAGGGAGGCAGGGAGAGACAGAGAAAGAAAGAGAGAGAGAGAGTCAAATGGCAGTTTAATCCTCCCTGAGTGTTATCTTGCAGGTGTTTTGCAGACTGTGCTCTCTTTGGAAACTTTGAAATCGGGCCAGGCTTTCATGTGCAGGATAAGGTAGAGAGTCGGTGCCTGCCTGTTTGTGGGCAATAAACATCAACACAACAGTGCAGGACTCAAGCTCACAACTGCACTTAACATGTTATTCCCCCAAGCTCCTTGTTAGGCAGTGGGCCAAGTTGTTAACTTAAAAAAAATACAGCAGTTTTCTTTTTCTTTATTCCTTTTGTAGTGGGACTGAAAGGGAAAAAATATGAAAACGCCATCTTAATTTCTATTTTCCCTCAAACAGGTAATTACAAAGCACAATGAGTCATACTGAAAGGTGCAAGAGTCCTCTAAAGTAATTAGAATTGATGTCATTTTATCTTAAGCAATTAGCATAGAGCAGCATCCAATAACACCCATCTGGATACAGAGTTAAATTTCTCCAGCGTATTCACACACATGTTCCTGACTTCATTACGATTGAACCCTGAGCATAGATTTCCTCCCCAGAAATTAGCCGGACTGTAAAAGCAGGGAGGGGAATAGACCCACGGCCTCCTGCAGACAACCAGTATTGGTGTCGCCGAGTTTTAATGGCCCAGTTCATCACCAGGCTTCTATGACAGCGGATGGTCGGGCAGCATTTGGTTCCCCCAAGAGAATGTGCTGTTTTATTGGCCTCCTCAGCGCTGAGTTGTCCCCTGTGCCCATGTAATACAGCAGCAAACGTTAGCGAGAGGGAAGGCCCACTCTCTGATTAATCGGCATTGTATGTTTCTCAATGCTACCGCTGCGCTCGTGTTCCATATTTTGTAATGGTTATGGGCACAGCCATTTAAAATGCTGCTGAGGGAGCCATCAGTCAGGATGCCGCATGGCTGAAGTGGGCCCAAGTATTATCGAGCGAAGTGTGTGCACATGAGAGCTTGTCTGGCAAGAAGAGCAAGAAGGATAAGGACCGGAAAACAGATGCATGGGTGTACGTATGATGGAGGTGTGCGTCCGCTTTGTTTCACTTCCAAAAATATAGTAAGCATCACTTTCTGAATGTCTTTCAACAGCACAAATTTCCCTGGGAAGCAGCTCTACAGAGCCACCCCACTCACCTTCTGTTGTGAAAAAAGCCTCAGTGACGTTTAGCACCTCTCACCAGGTAAAAGCTAAATCATACCGACAACAGTGTGGGGCACACATAAAATCCAAGGGAGAGGACTGTTCCGAGCACTTGGCTCCCTGTGGCCCAGCGTTATGGGAATCGGATGTGGGGGCCAAATGAGACAGGCGATGGTGAGGAGCAGTTTTTTTTTTTTTCATTACCCTATAATTCCCACAGAGCCTGGCAACCCCAGTGTCTCAACATTACGCCCAAATGCAATGTGGCATTTCATAACTGCTCTCTCCATGGTACTGTAACTGTGCTGGTTCTGGTGAAGAGAGCCACTCTCCCTGTCGAAGGGGCTGTGGAGGTTAAACATATGAATCAGTGCCTTGAAGACAACATTTCATCCAATGCACATTGACATTGTGAGCAGCGACTTGTGGGAATGTCAATGTTAATATCAACGTTGTCCAAATCTTTTGCTGAGAGACAGAAAGGCTCAGTTACATAAGTATTTCAAACGGTGAAATGTTGCTGACATATCAGTTCATTTGAGTTGATCAGCAGAGTAAACCTGGCAGCGAAGAGAATCCACGCAAATCTTTAGGATGCGCTCACCTTTGATAAACTTTGACGGGTAACGTTGAGGCGCTTACTAACATCAAAGTGTCTTGACAGTGTTGACCTTTGAGGTAACAGAGAGCTGGAGAGATCAAACAGACCGAGCTATCGCAGCTTATTAACTGTGTTGTCCAATCCACTTTTATTGAATCTGCTCTATTAGAGTATGAAGGGCTCCTTGAAAGAACCATGGTTCATTAAAAGTCATGGTTCAAATAGTCTTGAATAAACTTTGTGAAGAAAATGCCCCGTTAGTAGCTGAGTTGGCAGTTAGCTGGCTCCGAGAGTTATGATGTTCCAGCCCTTACGGGAACAGTAAGGGACGGGGAGTGGCCACAAAGGTGGACTCAATTTACATGACTTAGTCTAAAAAAATACATGACTTTTATTTTTCTTTGAATTTTGAACCTTCTTAATGGAAAATAGTTGATAACTTACAAATTGCCAAAGATGATATTTGCAAAAGATCAATCTTTTTTCGAATGAACTGGAGGTAACAGTATTCACTCAGGCTTTATTCCCCAGCATTCAATCACATTGCAGCAAATAACCTTGAATAGCTAATTCTCTTACCTCACTCCCTTCTTGAAAAAAATTTACCAAAGGAACTTTAATTCACATACAAGGACTATTAGGAAAACTCCTGCATGCAAAATATGATGGTCCACAATAACAGGTGGGCAAAAGCATCCAACTTAATTTGAAATTTAAAGTCAAGGCTAATATTAACAATGTTTAACAATTTTTAAGGTAACAGGTAACCAGAGCCAGAACGTCAAGTAAAAAGGAGTGGAGGAAAAAGTTTCTAGAAATTAAAGTCCATCACTTGGTTGAATGTGCTTGGTTACAGTCCAGGATGTGAGGCATTTCCTCATCTGTTTAATGTGCTCAGATCCAACACATTTGTAGAGTCCCAGATTTAAAAAAGAATCACAAATGAACCACAACAGCCTTCAATCTCACAGTTCAGTGACACTTGCGTAGGGCGGCAAAGCAATGCTTTATTGTCCGATGTGGATATTTATAGCAACTTGCCCACGTCTATTGTAAAAAACACAATTTGTGACACTTTCTGACTCTAATTTGACAGTTAATACAGCCTGAGGTGTCACAAAACAAAGACATCCAAAACGTAGTTTACTGCTGCAGAGACTTTCAAAATGGAAAACTCAGTTGAGCATCACAATTTCACTCACTGTGGACATTTGGTTTGTCTTAAAGATGAGGGGGTTTGCTTGGTGTCAGTGTGCTGTATATAAATATATTATATCTGTTACCAATTCAAAGCCTCATGTACAGCTGAAAGAGTCAGTGAGAAGCTTGAGGCCATATTTGATGAATGCAAGATTTAAGAAGATTTTGATTCGATTTTTTGTGACATTGCAGCCAACATGCGGAAAGCATTCACAAAGTGCACCCCCACTGAGCAGAAAGATGTGCTTGATGAGGATCACCTTGAAGAAGCAGAACTCGGGCCTGACCTAACCCTGGAAGATCAGCAAACATTACAAGTTGCTATTTTGCAATGTTATATGCACATTCTCCAACTCAGTGCTGCACATTGGAGAATGTGAGGAACATAGAGGCATGCTCACTTCTGAAAGCTCAATATGGAACTCAAGACTGAGACAAGTGAAGACAGCTCCCTGGGATCATCGAAAGCTCCGTCATGTTCCATATAAGGCTGGAGACAAGGGGTTGACGCTCCCAGCATGTGAGTGGAGCCTGTTTAGGGAGTTGGTCCCAAAGCTGTTTGACCCAGCAACAAATTTGAGAAAGGGAAATGATGGATACAATCTGTTTAGTTGTTTCCTGTGTCCTGCCGCTGAATCAGCACCTTGAGAAGCTGAAGCTACATGTCAGAGTGGCCTTGTCAGAAGTCCAATTGGAAATATCGAGGAGAGAAAATGCTCCCTTCAATGGGGGAAAGCTTTATTTGTTTTCTTCATTGGATCTGATCGACTGCAACAATTATACATTTATAATGTATACAGACAATTCCACTGCACTGCATCCTCAACAGTTATTGTAATGAGGGTTCTTCAGTTTTTTTGCCAGTTTTGATGAGGAAGGGTGAGAGGACCATGGATTAGGGGAAGGACTGTTTGCATCATACATATAAAGGGCGAAGGATGTTGGGACTACAGTTTTGTAACTACCTTGACATCTTGTTCTGGGTAATGAAAAAGAAGGCTCATTCTTCACTTAGTCTTGGAAGTGCCTGCCTCCAATGCTCCAGTTGAGTGAGTTTTCAGCCATTGTGACATCATATATGTTAACAGTGTGACTGACAGACATTTGGCCAATTTGGTCTTTTGCTTCAATGCATCATAGGGCCCGGAGATCACAGAAATATTCCAACCCTGTGGGAGAATACGTTGAAGTTAATGCAACTGTTTTTCCTCCCTCACACACACACACACACAGAAAATGCTTTACACATTTGCTTAGAGAAAGTATCGCTATTGGTAAAGAGTGCTATATGCTATGATAGGACAATTAAATTGGGTACATTAAATATATTATCTCTCTGTTAAACATGCATTGTTTATGATGAAGAGGGCATCATGGCTTGTGTGTTACTGAAAAGTGTACATTTAGGGCTGGAGACTTATAACTTGTCAGTATAGACTTGGTTTCACCTCTGAGTGGTCACAATTGGTATTGCAACTTCCAAAAAACGTCTTTAGCATTGTGACAAATTAATCTAAAGAACGCCTTAAGGGAATTTGACCAGGATTGAATAAGACTGAGGGAAGTAAGTGACAGTCAACTGAGTGGGATTTGTACACTACTGTATGGGAGAAAAATAATAACAATTGAACTCAGTGCAAAGGGCAGATTTGACATTTCAGTGGTGTAAGGGGCAAAGGCACAAGCACAGGTTGTACACCCTGGAGCCCAAACCTACTTGCTTCACTAGTCTTCGCAATCTCACCTTCCATCACTGAAAGCAGATTTATACATCTCCCCACTGTCACTTTTTCATTTTTTTCCCCCTTACTCAGATCAGCAGCAGCACCAGAGTCAATAGAATTCCAAAAACATTATGTCCATCCAAGCAGAAAATGTGCTCCAAACACTGCCCTGCTTCGGCCAGCAGTGATGCCGGGTCCCTGCTTTGTGATATGTTATCAGTTGGGGCAGAGATGGCCACAGCCGAGGCCTGTTGGTCATCCTGGAGAGCAGACGTGGCTGATGGATATCTTTAAATTATATCTGGTAGACAGCACGGTAGGTTTGCCTCAGTGAATGTTAAAAACCTTTCTGCTGCTATGCAGTTACAAGGAGCTGTCTCTACTGCTCTCTTTTCTGCACATTTGCTTCAGGGTTTGGACTTTTTACTTGTACACAAGTGATCTAAACACAATTATGTCTAATTCAATCAAGTTAAAACTACTAAACACTTTCTAGAGATTAAATGCTGCTTGTGTCCTGTTTTTACCGTTGTAAATTAAATAAATTTGGTTTTTGTGTTCTTGCAGACAAGACAAGCCCTGTGATAGAAAACTATACTTGATAATAACAAATGTGTCTATTATCGAGAATACAGTGTTTGATTTTGACTTCAGCATAGCCTCAAGAGTCTATACGTAGTCATATGGATTGCACCTACCGCTCATTTCCATGGTTGAGTAGACAGATTGGTGCATGTGTCCACTCCTGTGAATGTTGGTTAGGGGCTATATGATGGCGCTCTGTTGCAGGCCTAATGCATATTTCAAATTTAAAGTAAGATTGATTTTTGTGGTTAATAGCACAAACCAGCCTCATGGATTTTACGCCACCGTAAGTAATATTTCAGGAAACATTACTTGGCAGGATGTGTGCTTGGTTTCCCCCCTACCCACCCTGCTATCACCCCCCACCCTGTCGCGGTGATTGCCTTGCTATCTCTGGGCAGCAGTTCTGTTTGTGCAGTGCCTCTGTATGTCAAAAGAGAGCCTGTTAATTTTATGATCTGTCACACGTCTGCCTCTCTGCGACGGGCAGTGGGCGACTAGGTCTGGACTTCCTTATCGCGCTGTTCATTTCTGCCACCCCTGCCAGACTGGAGTCACATCACATATCCGGGCAGCAGGACTGAATTGGTTTCCACATGCTATTGAGAATAGGTCGGCTCACAGTGAGGAGATTATTTCAATGCTTTGACTTTGAATGTAGTTCAAAGGAGGTTTGCAGGCACACTGCATCAGTAATGACGACTGCAGCCATCTCTGCTCACACTATATAAACTTTGGTTATTAAATCCCTGCATAATCTAAATATGTATTTGTATGCAGATGATGTTTATCATTCAGTTAGAATAATTCCTTTTCAAAGTGGTCCAAGAAAAAAAATTCAGGGATTCTAATATTGCCTTGACAGCTATGATATCCTGTTGAGTATCTTGAGTCACTCCAGTCACTTTAGTTTCTGTGCTCGGAGAAGGTGGGAGGTTCTCAGAATTAGCTTTCATCAAAAGAAGAAATGAGAAAATGATCTACGTGACACTAAGGACAGTCACTAACCCTCCTGGGAAATGTCTCCGTGTATGTCTGTGTGTGTGTTTTTCACGATTGTGAGCATGGTGTTGGTGGAATAAATAAAGATCTCACATTTGGAGCAATAACACATCTTTGGGCAACTAAAGGCTGGAGGACCAAATTGTGCAATCCAAAGTAAATGATGACCTTTCTTTAAGTTTAAGCATGTTTACAGGAAACATATTACAATGTTTGTCTTGTGCCTCCATGAAACATTATCCAGATAAGTCTACTTTAGCTCTTATAGATAACAACATCTACTTACATCAGCACTGGAATAGAAACTGAAGATCTTTATAAATCCCAAAACATGAAGCACTCAAGTAACCCGAGCTTTGTTAGGATGAATTAGTAATCTTCTAATCAAATCTGCAATCTTAAACAAAGACACTATATCCATCTATCCAAACACAGAGCAGGTGGGCCACTTCCCTATGTAAATCTGAAGGCTGTCCGCCAAAATTGCTCACAGCCGCAGAAATTAGGAGGCTTTGTGTTGCAGGGAAACAAGGAAATATTCAAAGCATACAGAACAGCCACATCAAAGTCAATGGGCACAAATAGAAATACAATCTTCACTGAAATAACAGCGCATGAACTGGTACATGCGCATGGCAACATTTCTCGTGAATCTTAAGGATTTGGATTATTGCCAGAAAGCAGATTTTTTTCGGAGTAAATTGTGACTGTGGTGCGTTATTTTTCACGGGATGACGTGCTACAGAGAATCAGATCTGAGTCTCATGACGACCGCCTGGGGAGCCAGGGTGATGATGTATTAGGTCTGAGTTTTTCCGAGATGGCTGAGCCGCAGTCACCAAGACAACAAAAGGGCCCCTGTACCAGAAAGCATTCCTTCTTCCTCCCACTCTCATTGACTGCTAATGGGAGTGAAAAAGCAAAGGAGGCCATGGAAGAAGAGATGGGAGGAAAGATGAGAGCTCTCCCACCCATTTCAGAATAGTTCCCACATACTGGGCTGTCATCTGGAGGACGATGCCATTAATGTAGTATTGCAAATGCTTTGTTTGGATCCATTATTGCATCTCAGTTTTCTCAAAGCTATTTAATTGTTGACAGCCACGAGACATGGTTTAACAAACAGTTCAATATGGCCACAGAAACAAATGTTTTCAGTTTCATTGTGTTCCAAGAGCCATACACTGCATTGTTCTTAATGATGATGAGCTCCACACTGTAGCATGTACCTGATGCCTCCAATGGTTTCTATCCTGTCCACATTCTGAAATTCATTGGATGGATCACATCAAGAAGCAGGGCCGGGTCTAGGCAGGGGCAAGAGGGGGCCTGGCCCCCTCAAATAAATGTTGTGCCCCCTCAAACTAAATAGGGTTAGGGTTAGGGTTAGGCACAATGCCCCCCCAAGATTTGTGGCTGCCCCCTCATACATGCCTGTCTAGACCCGGCCCTGTCAAGAAGCCTCCATTTCAAAATCCCTGGTTCGTGGAAGTCATGATAAGGGGCCTCCTACTGTTGGTGGCTTGATCCTATTGCATAAGAATGGTAGACAAGAGAAAAAAACAGTGGTGATTGTGCATTCCCAACACGTCTTGAGAAGGAGGGTATGGCATCTTTGTAACAGGGTTGGAAAAGGTTGTTTGTCTGGGCCCATTTCTTTAGACTCTGGACTGGGGGTGGCACACTTCAGAGGCCAGATGGAAAAAATATGCCAGGCAAATAGAGCAGAAATTCTATTGTTGTGGGTAATGACTTTCTGCAGGATTCATGCTGAGAATATGAAAGGCAACCCCCACCCCCGCCCTCCACTAGATACCCTCTCTCTTCCTCTCTCTGCTGTTCTGTCTTGTCCCCTCCTCTCTACACAAATCCTACAAATTGCAGCGCACACAAACAAGTAGCCTGCCTAGTAATTCACTGGAGTATAAATAATGCAAACATCCCAAACACATATGTGGTTGAATTATATTAGTACCTATAGTGACTAGATATAACTTTAAGCATAAGCAGGTGCTGTCCCTTCGGGGGTGGCATTAGAACTTGTTATTATTCCCTTACGCCCATGATGCAGTTTTCCTGGGCCGCAGCAAACAATTAGCTGCATTATGATTCTGGCGGACGATATTTCCACGCTGGCTTAATTAGGACTCCAGCCACAGAGGCTAACCATCAGTGGTTTGAGCACAGACTCCCACAACAGGTGACCATCTGCAGAGGGACACTAAATACAGGGTAGAATTAAATGGCAGAGGGGGCATTACAAGTTCATGTCATATGGCACCAAATGTAATTTTGGTGAAATAGTCATAAAATATGTTTGTACTGTTGAAGAATCTTTGCTTTGTTGAGGTCTATAAATAAAAGAAAGAAAATACCATAAAAACACAAGAAATACAAAATACAAAAAGTGTGTCTTGATTAAAAGACCGACGACCATGTTGGAATGAGTTGGGAAAGCTAATAATAAAACGAGAGATCTCTTCAGTGGCCCTTCCAATGTCACACACAATAAAAACAAAGAACAAGAATTACATATAAAAGCATACACTCGTACCTGAACACAAGCAAGGCTGCCAAGCAAGAATGAATCACATTTAGTTTGAAATAAATAGTCGAACTGAACTGAAGTGAACCAACGCCACTGAGAGAAGCTCCATCATGAGCTCAAACCATCTCAGTGATGCCAATAAGAGAAAATAAATTATGGCTTCATAATCTTTTGTGGTATCTTGATAGCACAATATGGTAAGAATGGCACCATTTGAGCAGAGCACTGCCAATCAAAGCCAACTTCACCACAGATATGCACATTACCTCTACACAATACTCTACTGTACAACCCAACCCTCGTGACCTCCTTTCCTGTGATGAGTAAAAGAAAAGCACCAGAGGCAAGGAGGGTAGAGCTTGTCATTACATTAGGTGGGGTGTTTCTTTTGATTTGGTGGAAATAGTTTCTGCATTAATGGAGTCATTCTGTGGCTCGTCTCGTGCTTCAAAAGAGGGAAAAACAAAGGCTGCGGAATGACAGCCCTGAGCACTGTCCTCACATATAGAATATACATTATTGTACAAAGCTGTGTACATGATAGAGAAGCATGTGTTACTATTCAAATGATATTCCTTTGCAATTCAAGCAATCTGTTTATAATGACGTCATTGATGGTAAAAATAAAACCCGCATGAATATGAGTTGAATAACATGTAACAATCATATATTTACAGTGTTTCAGCCTCAGATGCAGTTTCACCTTGAAACATCAAAAAGACTAGAACTGCTTTAGAGGATTGCAAATAGTCATAATTACACAAATACATCTTACATAATATTAATCACATTAACAATGTTGTGTACAAGATCATTGAGCAGTTATAGGTTGTCCAAGTTTGCTTATCTCTTCAGAAGTTCTCCAGACTTACCGAACAATAAATCCATAACAAGTTGCCACAAAAAGTTCCACACTTGAATTGTCCCTGCGGTTTACTGTGTTGTTTACTTGAAGTTAACAGCACCCCAAGTCCTCTAATTGGAGGGTTTTTGAAATGCAAGGAAACAGATGAGCTCTGATGATAATCAAGCTGAAATTAGCACAGGGCTGCAGTCACAGGTGCTGAGCCCTCAGATGCACAAACGAGGGCGAGCAATGCTAACTGTATTGATTAGCCGCTAGCGCTTTGTGCCATACAATCAGCATTCCATGCACCATTGGAATTAGCCACATCTGCACCCACTCCTCGGCTGCGCACCATGGTCAACTAATCATCATCACAAACCATTCAAACTTCTGGGAGAGGACTTTGATTACTGGGGAGAGAGGCGCCTTCGATTGCAGCAATTCTGTCGGTTTGCAGAGTTTGAAGAATGTCTTTGAGGATTAAGTTATTGACATGTGCTTTTTCTGTTGTTTTTTCTCCATTGCATAGTAAACTTTACTGTCCTATAAATGTAGCATACATTTTTTTATTAAGAATTATTTGGGTCTTTAATTTGTAGTGCTACCTTTATTCCTGTCTTATTACATCACTTCAAAATGAAACAGTCTGGCAATACTTCACTTTCTCCCAGAGCCATCAATTTCTTTTTTTCATTAGCCATTTTGGCAACATCTCAATTTATTTTATTCTTTTCAAAACATTTCAAATATGGTTATAACCTAGTTGCGCTAAATTTGCTACAATGCTATAGTTAACGAGTCATCTGGCACCTCTAGCTTGACCTTTTTTAAATTCACAAGTCTCTCAATATGGGTCGCGTTCTGTAAAAAATGGAGATGGTACAGAAGAATGAAGAGACTCAAAGACCTCCTGAGAAAATGGGGGTCTGGGAAAGGACAACAGGGGTGTAATGAGTATTGTGATAGACATCAAGTTGGAGTCATGTTTCATCAGTTGAAAGGCAGAGAGAGCTGAGAAGGCAGATACAAAGAATGGCACATGAAACAACCAGGGGAAAGCAGATCCCAGAACCCTGCTGCTCTGACTCAGATTTATTCCCTTTTCCCTGTTGTCTAGAGCAGCACCTGCAAGATGCAGAGCAGTCCAAGTGCACATGCTGTTTTTAACAACTGTACAAGGATGACAGCAACAGACAGTAGCGGTGGGACTACGCGACAAGAGATGGTGAAACACGAGATCCTGCCATCTCCCCAGTGTACAAACAAGACATGGCTGCAAGGGAAGAGTGTGTACTCTACAAAAACTCTCTCCCTCTTTTTCTTGTGTTTCCAAGTGTCTGGCCGATGCTTATCACCCACTGTCAAGATAGCTTTCACTATGTCGTGAGGACACAAGGACAAACACAGAGGATGGAGGGAAATCAGGAAGGAAGGTATAAATGTTCCCTTTGAAGGTCCTGAAAGACGCTCATACCACACAGACGCCCAGGGGTGTGAGATCTGCACTAAATAACAATGGGTCAATTAACTACATATTGAGAAATGGTTGCTTAAGTACTAATGAGTATAATCAAATCAGTATGCAGTACCCCCAAAGGCCTTTTTAGGGTCTTGAAGCTCATTGATTGCTGTTTCGCGTGATTCACACTTGGCAGGTTTGGAGGATTGCAGTTGGAAAAGGTATTTTTTAAGCTTTACCTGGTTAATTT
This sequence comes from Pleuronectes platessa, assembly GCF_947347685.1. NCBI lineage: Eukaryota > Metazoa > Chordata > Actinopteri > Pleuronectiformes > Pleuronectidae > Pleuronectes > Pleuronectes platessa. The sequence continues at coordinate 5,989,995 of NC_070645.1, read as the reverse complement.
CAACTAAGATACACAACTGTAAACTGTGATGGATGTTTACAGTGGACAGTGTGTGCTCTTGTCTTCTTAGTCTAAATAAGTTTAACCAGGTGTTTGTTTAAACCCGGACTGAACGGCCGATTGCTTGACTTCTTTGACTTGACTCCTTTAAGCAATGCTTCTGTGACTCCACAGATCATATTGTTGTGTTCCTATCACCAACATTTTTCTATATATTTCTTTATTTTTAGAGGTCAGGCTTGTTCTCTATCTGCACTTAATAGAATAGTACCAGTACATGAACAACTCATACACTCCTTGTGTCTCTTCATAAACTCTCTGATGCTCAGGGATCTTAAAACTTTCATCTCCGTGTTTTAACAGTACTATTTTAGGTCATGTTTGTAATGATGAATATGTAAATGCTCAGTGTTTGTTCTGATAATTCTCATGTGCTTCCATAGTTGGTGGTGGGAAATCCACAGAGGACTGGGAGTAACCCCATTAGCGCACTGCTGGATAACCATGCACAGGCCCAGGGGAGGTCATTATGAAGGAGCTGTTTGCTATCTTCATATCAGTAATTAACATATTCAATGCTGACAACTACTCTCAGCATTTAACCTAGATCTATTTCAACCACTCTATATAACATACACAAAACAACAAGAAACCCAGAGAAAGACAAAATAATTCATAATAGTGATGAAAACATCACCTACATTCCACAGATGACAATTTTAGTCAACAGGTTGAAATTGAAAAAAACAAATGGGCAATACAAAGAAAAGGTTTTTCTCCTTTATTTAAATAATAAAAAAAAAAAATCCAGTTCCTGTTCAGGACCTTTGTGACCATTTAGAGGAGGTGTGTTTGGGTTAGAATTGCAGGAAAATGAGACAGGAACCAGCTGCAGAAATCAGTTTCCACTTGATGGCTCCATATTTACACGTGAAGAAAGCATGAATAAAGAACAATTCACTACCAGGGTTCTGCCTCTGCTTTCATTTCATGCACAAAGAGAATGAAAGGAAGGAGGAAAGAAAAAGCCCTGTGAGAGAAATGACAACACAGCAGAGGAATGTTTGATATACACTTGGACTCTGAAGGTAGAGTGAAAAGCCAAACGTGTGTATCTGTGTTTGTGATAAAACAGGTACGAGTCTTTCATCTGAAGGAAAATAGGCTGATCTTCCAGTGCAATCATTCTGTTTCATTCAGTTTTTTAATGCGGAAGAACCACAAACAACAATTTCTCCCAGTTCCCTTCAGCTACCGTGTTTGTCTCCGTCCTTTGATAACATCATTTTGATTTGGAGACAGTCATTTTTTTATCTGCATTCTTTTGAAAATCACATGAATTCATTGGAGGGAACAGGTGGGGAACAGGTGGGAAACTGGTCGCCTCTCTTTGTGGAATTGCTGTAAGTTGATTCCCAGCCAGTGTTTAATTCAGCTACAGGGAGGCAATGGGCGAATGTTCAAACACATGCCAGCTTTGCTTCAGGGCCTTGCCTCATCCTTCGATACGTCAATCGCTTGCCAAGTGGTTCATAGACTGTGAGAAAACACAAGTTTGATTTTTAAGGGCTGATAGCCAGATCTCTAAATAGACAAGCAGCAGCACTTTTTGCTTCGGTGTATTCAATCATATTATTAGGTTGACAATACAGTAGCACAGGGATATTTCTCATTAAAGTATATAGGGATGAGGGGACTACAGTTGGAAGCAGAGTAACATTTCAGAGAGGCTTCTAGTTTGATTGCTGTGTTTATTCTAGTCACTGTATTTGAAGGTCTGTAGAGGTCTATTGTATCATAAAAATTGGTAAAAAAAAACAATTACAAAAAGTTTATTTAATTATTTTTTTTTAGATTTTTGTCAAATCAAGAATTCCTACCACACATGTACCAATTAATACTGCTCTAATATATATTTTTCCTGGACACAGTTTCACCAGGCTTATTCTCTCAAATCATGTGCCAAACTGCTCAACTTGTGTTTTCAGCAACGAGCTGTTAATGCACCCTTGTTGCTCTCACAGCCATATTAAAGTAGTTTTTTAAGATGTGATAAGGCTTTGTTAATGCAGATGCTGCTTCTAGTTCATATTAGAAGCTTTCCACTGTCAGGAGGCTCTTATCGTGAGGCAGAAAATGCAGTGTTGCCTTGTTAGCAATGCAATTAATCAATACAAATTACTCTACACAACAAGTTATTGACATTTCCTCAGTGGATCAGTTAAGAGTTTTGCAGAAACAGAGGAAGTGAGGTTTGTGTTACACCATGCAGTCTGTGTTGTTTGTGAGAAACACCTACAACACGTCACCAGACATCGCCTCGCACCTTGCCATACTTTCCTGTAGAGGACCATTTGCAACACTTGAATGGGCATGGTTGCTTAGCTCACCCGTGTCAAAAAATAGAATTCATGTGATTGCTGCATGATTCAAAGCGTAGGTCAAGAGGAGCAGGTCATAATGACCTTTAGCAATGAGGGGCTTGTCTAACATGCTCTGCACTGACTAATATTGTCTCTCTCAGCTGGTCAGCAAGTGATGGTCTTTATAAACACTCTGGCTGATTTACTTTTGGTGCTTGGCTCCTTTTTGTTCATGCACACAGCATTAAATCCTGATTAAAAACGTGCACAATCACACCTCCTTTTGAATTCTATCTTTGTACGCATGCACTTGTTGCAATAACAAGTACGAAATATTGACAAGAAGTCCGGCACCCTATTGTTGTTTGGTAATGTAAAACAGCAACAGTTGCCAGGGCTGCCTGCCGTTCATGGTGTTATGAGCCCGGGCCCTGATAAACATAAGGTACCAGCTGGTCAGTACCCGTTTCCTCAGAGGCAATTTGCAGATGGAAAAATGCTTTCATGCTCCACACTGACATGCAAGCACACACATGCATAACAGTATGAAAGAGCCCGAGGCTGCTTCAATACATCCAGACCAGGGAGAGCACTTTTGAAGTTGTGCAGGTCTGAGATGTTAATGTTTTCCAGGTTGAGTTTGGGTGTAACTTTGCTAGCCTGAAGTACATTGCATGCTCTGGATGATTCTGTACCTGATCCAAAGGATTCTGGTGCTCATGGAGGGCCCAGGGGATGAGGGGAAGCAGAGAAAGTTATGAAGGGAGGAAAGCCGAAGATGAATGAGTTCAGCTGGAGTTAGAGACATCCTAGTTTTCTAATCTTCAGGTGAAGTGTTTTTGAATTTTAAGTTTTCACATATCTTTACTCTTTCATGCTTCAAAACTAGTTTGACGGGGGTGAACTGATAACTTCCCTGAGCTCTGGGGGATCAAAACGTAACTTTGCTCCCTGGAGTTTCTGTACAGGTGCACGGCAAAAGTTGCATATTAACAAAAGAGACAACTGCTGACTGTTTCTTGAGGGATTCACACAGAGCTGTGGGGCATTACAGCCTTTCATTAGAATGCTGATCCAGTCAAAATGCCAGCCTGGAAAACACAAACTTGGTGAAAGAGAAGAGGCTTGCCTTGTCAGGAATTTACGTTGATACACCAAAGAAGAGGGCAGGCTCTCCTCTGTTTGCTTTTTTTCATTCTCCCGCTCTCCTTTTCTCTCTCTGTCTTCGATTGTTCTGCTCTGTGGCTTCATCAGCATTTTCCCTCCATTTAAAAGCGTGGGATTATGCAAGAGAAGCAGCATCAAATGATAGGTAACTCCCCCCCCCCCCCCCCCCCCCCCCCCCCCACACACACACACACACACTCTCCCCCTTCGCCTGAATACCACCCCCTCTCTTTGTCTTTAAGTCTCCTGGCTGCTGGGCATGTAAATTTGTGAAGCCTGTAAAAACACAACTCAACAGTCAAGTCACTCACTGACAGGGAGCGCTGTCAGCACACACACACACACACACAAACACATAATATAGGGACTACTGTATATTTTCATACATTTGACCTTGACTTCAAAAACCAGCATGTGTTTGTGTGTGTATATGTGGGTGAGCTGATACATAATGGAATGTCTCTAAGCCGACGAAGCGCCTTCAGGATGCAATTGTCAGTTTCGGTGTGAAGCGGCAGCGCTGCAGCTTTAGTGTGGTGAGGCTCCTGGTTGGTGAAAGCTGGGATGAAGTCAGCAGTTGGTCATGATGCCCTGCACTGCTTTTCTTTGAATGGCAGCTGCAATAAAACCCTTTAGATATCTGTTTTTTTCTGCCACTTATGCATTTGTTGTTGGAAATCTAGAAAGAATACAGGATCAATGAGAGCATTTTATCAGTTGACTATTGAAAAATGTTTATGCTGAGAATTTGTGTTAATGCTACGCTCTCCCAGCTGACTGATTCTTGTAAACGATTTTTAAAGGTCTAAAAACATGTAAAGAGACACATTGCACACAGATACAAATTTTTTGCAAGGGTGGACCAAATGAATAAAATCGTGAATTGTTCTTTTCAGCTGAGACTGAAGTCTTGCAACAGAAGCACCACTTGAGCAGTCGGTAAACAACAATTCTGGAAATGATTGCCACTGCAGGATGTCCTCTCACAGGATTATCTGAAGGAGTTGATCAAAAGGAAACCTTTCTGACTTCTGCGGAGACGGAACTTGTGTGGATAAGGTAAAGTTGTTTTTATTGACAGCGTGACTCTTGTGTGCAGTGCCCCAGAAACTTGTCTGATGCCGTCAAGCCAAAGCACATTGATTATTGGGTGTCAGTGAGTGCACTATCTCTGAACCTTTGTGTCTCATCTGAGGCGTTGGAGTCGTCTTTTGAGTCATTGTGCTCTTTCTGTTGTCTACGGGAACTCACACTGTCCTTTTGGTTGATGAAATCTTTCGATCTGTGCCCTTTTTGAAGGATGTGGTTCAATATATTATTCTTCCAGGCTGATCCTTGGATAAAGCTGCTGGAATTTTCTGTGCCTTGTAGCTTATAGAACCAACAAAACCAGTACTTTTCATATATTTTTCATAGATGAATAAATTATTCATTTGAATAACCCTGAGTTACTTCATCATTGATCTTTTTCCTGATATGGCGATAAAAACATCCTGTATAGAGTTCCTATTACACAATCCGTGTCTGCTCCCCCTGACAGTATTTCCTGGCATCTGTGTGTTAATCAGTGATTGCTTGCATTGAATCTATTAGTGAGCCGACGCAGGACCTTTTGCTTCATCGACAGACCTGTTGTTTAGCCCACTGGTTCGGCAATAATCCATTAAACACTTTGTTTACATTGCCTATGTAAATAAACCCCCTCTTACATCATATGCGAGCAGCGATTTATTTAGCCTCATTTAATAATGCTATTAAACTTTTACTGTGCAATGAAAAGACTGTACTCACAGCTATTAGGGGCAGTGCAGGAAACCAAGTGTGCTGTGATTTGCACCACATTATCGCCTCTGATGCATTTTACCTTTAACATAATGGCCCAAAGTGGTGGACAGCGTAATACTGTGGGTTAAGATACATTGTGTTATCGTCGATTTACATTTACAGTTTGTATGTCCATGCGCACAATATTTGTCTTTGTGAGTGACTTGGATTTTTAATACATAATTTTAGCTCTTTCCATTAAATATGAAAAAGTGCATCCTAGCACAACATCTATAAGAGAGATGCACGACCACGAGCGGCGCTTAATGAAATCCCTGAGTTGACTCCTGTACAGAGCCGAGTGATAAAACATCACATCCTCTTTTCATGCGTGAGTGTCAGCCCACATTACACATCAGTGGCTGCACAGCAAACCAAACAGGCTTGAGTAATGCTTTGCAGCCTGCCAACTAATCTGCCCAGCAACATCTTACCCAAGGCATGACAGATAAGCAGGGGAGAAGCGTTGGTGAATGGGTGAGTGGGCGTGAGGGAGATGTTCAGGGCATGGAGGCTGGGGAAAGTGTATTGAGGGATGCGCAGGTCTGTGGCATGTGGCACTGATGGAGGAATAAAGGAGTTGTGTGCATCCTGGACACAGGACTGAACTGGATCTAGGAAGCAGATGTGCATTCTTAGAGTTTCCTGGACATGCACTCTGGCTTATGCATGTCAGGGCTACATGTGGGTAAAGAAATTTGTGGAACGAATGGATGAGACAACATACCAGGGCCGGGTCTAGGCAGGGGCAAGAGGGGGCCTGGCCCCCTCAAATAAATGTTGTGCCCCCTCAAACTAAATAGGGTTAGGGTTAGGGTTAGGCACAATGCCCCCTCAAGATTTGTGGCTGCCCCCTCATACATGCCTGTCTAGACCCGGCCCTGCAACATACAGCTTGATGGAGAAATACTCAGTAATCTCCTTTTTGTCAGTAATAAATTCACAAATATACAAAATCTAGCAAGTGTATTTACGTGATAACTGCAGGTATCAGCAATATAAGTGTTCCACCACACCAGAGAGTGGCACAGTGAAATTTATCCTCAAAGTCTCACAAAAAAGGTGCTGCTGGAAACTTGGTGAAGTGACTGTGTGTCATGTGACACAGCTTTTATCACTCTGGACACTCAAATGCACTTTGTTGCCTTAACCCATGAAGTCTACATGCAGCATGTATCTCCCTTCAGGAGCAGGTGCATCGCCTGTGTGCTTCTGCCTTGAGAGCCAGATGGCATGTATGTACATTTATTAATGATGTCATTAACAAGTCACATGATCAGTGAAATATATTGTGATTTGCTCAAATGTATCCCTGGAAAGCAAATTGCATAGTGGGTTATGTGTTTTGGTTTGTTTTTCTGAAGTTTTAGCCCACAACAAACATTTTGGAAGTTACGGGTCTGACAAAGGCCATTGATCAAAGTGTAGGGAGCTATATTAAACCAAAGTAGTAGTGAGAGCTTTTGTTTGTACATCCCAGATCATCTGATTTGTTTTTAACAACTCTGAACTGAAACGAATTGCTGACAAATGTAGAAGAAAGGTTTTCGTGATTGTCATGTTTTAGTTCAGATTTGGAAATGCTCATGTTTCTGAATGGTCACCTGCATCCTGTCAGAGCAGATTGCAAATGATCAGTTCATCAAAGTTGTGACTCAACTGTCATCAAGTTACTTTGCCTCTGTATATGAATCCATTTGTCATGGTGATATTACTGATTTACATTAGTGAGATTCACAAGACAAAACATCTGATGCCTGATCATACTTCAAAACCCAATGGATTAAATCCTCCACTGAGGTATAGATAAATTCTCTGTAGTTTGTCCAGAGTATCTTAGGCAGCAGCATCGAAGCACCTGGTCGAAGAAACTAAATACAGGCTGTAAACTGGACTGTCAGACCCTGGACAAGAGAAGTGAGCGGATGGGGATGGCAGACAGTGGGGTGAGAAAGGGATAGAGCATGTGGGGGCCTGCAGTTGGTTCAGCCACGATAAGGGAAGCCAATGCTGTAAGAGACAGACTATAAGAGAGATAAAGACCTGTGATGACTTATTCCATAAAGGACCGACTGAGAGGAGGGAGAATCCATGAACACACACACACACACAGATTGATTTGGGTGAGCTGTTGAAAGAGAGCAGAGGGTGAAAGAGAGAGAAGATGAGGTGTGGGGGTGATGGACGCTCATGGTGGATGTCCACATTATTGTTCTGGCAGCGCAATCTTCTCCAATCTTGGCAGTGCGTAATGGAGGCCCGTGAGATACCAGGTGCTGTTCCATTCTCCATTTGAAAAGGCAGGACCACATGCCAGAATGAATTGGATGAACCTTTTATTGTTTGGCCTGCACTCGGCTGGGTTACTGCTGTAGGGCCCCGCTGTTTGCAAAAAGCCTAAAGGACAAACACGAGGCAAATAGGAAACATCTCCGTGTCTGTCCTGACACACAGTATATTGTTTAACAGTAGAAACAACTTGTTTTATATATATTTATATATTATATATTTATTAAATCTGTGACCAGATTTAAAGGGTAAATGTACTACACAAATTTACCAAAATATCGATATTCAGATTAAATCTGTTTTAAATTTCTACAGTTACCATAGTCATACTTCCACACAATGCAATTAGGAATGAGATCACTACCAAATTATAAGTACAGTCATTTTGTGTCTAATCTCTTTAATTTGGACAAAATGTTGGGCCCAGAAACCTTCCTGTTCCTGTTTCTAGTCTGATCAAATTTGAGCAGCTTTGGTTGCCTGAAACCTCACAGTCCCCGTGGAGAGCAAAAGAGGCGGAACACATTGACCGAAGTGCCTCGGCTGTCAGTTTTTTAATTTATCTGCATTCATTTGCAAAGCGCTGTTAAAAGAGATTAGCCAAAATGTCATCTGGATCTAAAACATACCAACAAAAAGTATCTCTGTTTGTGTTTTCTGTGGAGAAACGTTTAACTTGTGTGTCAAAAGGAACTAGTTGCACTGTAAACAGTGCATGGCGAACAGAAGTAAGAGTGTTAGCCCAGATGTCTGCTGTCTATACCGGAAGCCACAAAATATTGGCCGTTGCCCCACAGGCTTATTTGTTTTTAGATGATAGCCGATGGGCTCAGAGATTGCCTCGTGTCACACTTTGCTGTAGTGAGGTGGCTGTGCTCAGAAAAGCTCCACCATTACTCTTGTGACTAAAGCAATGTAGTTTGTCCAGAGTAACTTTCATTCGTCAATCACACATGTAGATGGTTCTTAATTTGGCTCTTCATTTGGCAGTGTGAATGACAGAGTGATTACCAGCTCTTCATCACTTACACTGATTGCAAGCGTGTCTCGTCTCACCCCCAACACACACAGGCACGGACACACACACACACACACACACACATACACACACACACAGTGAGACAAATAAAAAGGGCTGAGTGAAGTGGTTGGTAGTTGGTGGGGGGGCTGTTGTGGTACACAGGGACTGGAGATCATCAGATTAATAACCTTCTGTTTTATTAAGAAAACAGTATTATTGTATTTGATCATTTGAGCGTGACAAAACAAGCCAATACACTGACTGCCACAGAGCTGATTAGTGTCCATTATGTTTGTTTGGAGGACTTTGGTCAGGCCCAAAAGGATTAGGGCTGATTTAGTGTCTCAAAAGAGGGATTTGGGAGGAGTGTGTGTGTCTGTGTGTTTGTGTTTGTGTCTGTGTGCGTACAAAAACTGTTGCTGTGAAAGTGCGAAGCAAACACTTTGACTCTTTAGAACAAGACCCAGAACAGGGAGCGTGTTGCCTCGTTGCCTGGTGACTACGTTGCTAGCCGCATTGGCAGTACAATAGGATAATGAAATCTCTTGCTGTTCCAACTCTCCAGGCTACAGCACAAACAGAGGAGTGGAAGAAATACGCTTCGGTTCATTGTAGCCGTTGGATTATGGATCACTTAATAATGCCTTTTCTTTGTGAGGGACTAGCAGCTCGGGACATTATACGTGAAGAATGAGGGAGTCGTTCCCATGAAACCTCTTCCATTGAGATTAAAGTTGTCACTTGTTTAGCATGTTGTCAATTTTGATGTGGACGATCTTGATCATAGCCCAAACACGTGTTGGAAGAAGAAAAGAAGCTTTATTGTCACCTGAGCTCTGCAGTGCCAGAGGCCATGTTGAAGAGGGTTTGCAGCATATGATCAGCATGTGAGGACGGCCTCCTCTCTGTTCTCACCTGAGGCCTATGGGAGAAGGCGGGTCACCTCAATGAAGGTGTGAGGAGAATCTATTACAGCCACTGTCATGTTCCTTCTTAGCGACAAGCATAGACTCCCTGCCCCCTGCCTCCTCCTCTTCCTCACAGGTCCTCACATCTTTCCACCTATTTACTCTTACCTTTCCTCTCCTAAATCCTCTTTACTTCCGCCCACATTATTTTTTGTTCTTCCCCCCCCCCTACTAGCCTGTGGTGTCTTCACGTCTCATGTCACTTTTCTTCACCGCTCTCTGCTTGTGTCTTAAGTATCAAATCATGTGTTTTAGATGTGGGATTCAAAGCCTCGCAGCTCGGGCTCCGGGAAGCCCAATTCAGTGCAAAAAACATGCCATCTTCACAACTACTGTGAGCAGGAACACAACAGCTACAAGAGAAAGAACATTATTACCTACGAGCAGGTCTGCAGGCTCGACAACAGAAGGGACAGCAGATAGAGGGTGAAACAAAGATGGATAGCTCCTCATGTTTGGAAGAGTTGAGGGGGAAGAGGGTGTGTGTCTTTTTAGTTGTGTGTGTGTGTGTTTGTGTGTGCGTGTGCATTTAAAAGCACACTCCCTGTGCTTCTAATTAGCTGATGTGTTCATTAGCTCTGTCAAGAGATTAGGCGTTCAGTCAATCAGGGTGACAGCCTGAAACACGGCTGTTAATGTTTCCTTCTCTTGTGATTACACTAATGTTTGACTTGTGCGACAAATGTTGGAATGTCCCTGCGATCCTCTTTGCTGCTTCACTGTTTCCCACTACCATTCTTTCAAAAAATAATAATGAATAAAAGGTCAGGGCTTAAAAATCACTGTTTTCCTCTTTAACTTCTCTAATGTCACCATGTTGGCTTCTCTTTTATTTTTTACAAAAGCCCACACAGCATTGTTTCCCTCCCACACATCATTCATAACCTTGAGCAACCAGGGAGAAGTAAGAGACTCCGACCACTTAAATTCAAAAGAGGAATTTTTTCAATAGGAAGAAAAAAAAGAGAGATGTGACCCTCATGTATCCATGGTTACCTTGGCTTTATTGCTGTTTGTCTTGGGCAGCAGATGCAATAAAAGAGCTGGGAGAGAAATGACCGGGCAAGGAGTGTAATTGCAGAAGAGGGTACCACATGCAGGTGTTCACAGGGCATCAGGAGGTGGGAATTGACCTGAAACGTTCTCTGCTCTCCTTGATTTGCATAGCTATCTGGTTCATGTGAGTCTCATTAGCCATGATTGGACGACCCCTGGATGTGCCGGCACAGGACATCAAATTTAAGTTTTCCAATTAAGAGTGAGAGCCATAGGACTTCAGGTATGCTATTTAAAAAAAAAAGGCCAAATGGAGAATTCCATGTCTCTCACAGCAGGGTTGATCGGCTTGGCCTCATAATAATGAATAATGAAACATGGATGTGGCCACTCATGCATTTACAAAACAAACAGGAGAGGAAAAAGTGAAAATAGGGAGGGGGGTATGTGTTAAGATAAAAAATACCTGCATGCAATCCATTTTCAGGAATGCTTGACACCACACATTTTGTTAGCCATTTACTCTCCTGTTTGGCAGTGCACAAGGAAAACAATTATCATTCCCACCTTCGATAATATTCTTCGTCATCTCTTCTCATAATTGTACCTCTGCTGCGGGCCTGAGTATTAAATAAAAAATAAGACAGGAATGCATTCACACTTCTGTGGTCCTGGTGGGACAGATTGGAGGAAGAAGGAGGCACATTATCTCCTGTGGTGTGACCACCTCAGGTAGATGGCCCACTGGGGCTCAAGATAGATGCTGATATTCACATACACACGCACAAACAGACACACACACACACACACACACCCACACAAACACACACGCATACACGGGTTTGGTCATAGAAGCACTCAGATGTTGCTTTCCACTGAAATGACACTGTTTAGAAGAGACATTTGAGAGGAAGCTGTCTGAGTTACGGAGGTTGAAGGATAGATAAGAGGGGTCTCCCCACAACTTTACATTCTGCTTGACTATTAATAATGGATAAACCCACCTCACCTCACCCTACACACACACGGACACACATCCACACTCAGACACACAGGTTGTGTTCCACCTTGCTCAAGTTATGTGACGTTTGTTGATTGTCCTATTTTTTGTGTTTTTGTCCTATGATGTGTCACTTTTGAGTTGTACATTGCTGTGGTTTGTGAAGATCTCACTCCAGCTGCTGCATGTCGTTGACATTTGCAACATTCTGAAACAATAGATGAATAGTGATAGCATAGACAACAGGGAATATGCGAAAAAAGAGAGTAAAAGTAATGTCAAGAGTAAAAAGTGAAAAGTCCACTCTGATGGAAAGGCAGGTTCACGCGATTAACACAGTGACACACGAAAGCCTCTCCTGTAACAATCGAATGCGAGCCAGTTATTGTTCTGGCGCTGGCTCATCAGGGAGAGTGTTGCCTTTTGGGAAGGACACCCATGGGAGCTGCAGGAGAAAGCACGATGATGACACACACGGTGCACATCATTCAGGCACCCCCCCCCCGGGGCCAATGACTTCCTGATGTCTCACCAACAACTGACAAGCCATCTAATCAACATTGTGGAAATTGCTGTCCAGTATTGACCTGTGATATTTTTTAATTAGAAGGTAGGATCTCAGTGTTGGACTGTCACTGTCAAAATAAAAAAATGTTCAGACCTTAAACCAATTTAGAAAAGAAATTATCACACAAAGACTATTTTGTGTCATCACTGACTATCCATCAGCTTTTATATTGGATCTTTGGCAAACAGATATCAAAACTGTTTTGAATCCCATGCGGAAACACATAAATAGAGCATTCATTTAACACAATTTGAACACGTGAATAAAATTATGAAAAAAATTGGGAGTGATTTGAAATGATCACATATTTGTATCGAGAATTTATATTTTTTAAAGAAGGTATTTCAGCCTCAGTTTACAATGAAATGGAAATGTAGAGAGTTCCGGACTCTACTGAGAAGAAATGTAGCACTATTTCAAAATTCATGTTATATTGACCCAGAAACCTTAAAGTGAATTTAAAAAAGAAAGCTGAATCTTTTATCAGATTCCTTCAAAGTGGAGTAAGTAGACTTCAGATGACGTTTGGCTTAGGTCTCCTACCTGCACATTTAAAGCTTCCTAATGATGCAATCCTTAGTAGTTCTGGTTACGTTCCTTCCCTTTGACACCTCTTCAAAGAGCGAAACATTTTTAAATGCAGTTGCTTATTTTTACTGACCACTGTAGCATGTAGGAAACAAACAGGACCTAATCGTAGGAACTGTGAACTCCTGAAACTGCTCCGCTGAACCAATCTCTATAGTATCATATAAGAAAAATAATCAGCCAACACCATTGCTGAGTATTTCCACCTTGGACCTGCAGTGTAACAATGACAGTCTCCAAAACCTGATGCAGATAGCAAGGTTTTCATACATACATATACTTAAAGGGATGGTTCACCCAGAAATGAAAGTTCACTCATTATCTAGTCCCCACTATGACGATGGAGGGGTAGGTGTGTTTGAGTCCACAAAACACTTTTGGAGATTCAGGGTTAAAAAGTGTAGCAGCCGAATCCAACACAGTTGAAGACATTAGTGACCTATGTTTAGACGTATTAAAAAAACTGAAAAAACATAACATACCTCTATACTGCTCGTGTGGTGTCATCAAAGTATCCACAAGCCCCGACATTCATATTCAACTAGCTTTTTGATAACCTAGTCAAGCTTAGGGCCATTGTCATCATGCAGTTGTATGAGCGATTCATTATCATTTTAATACTTCCACTTGTAGGTAAGGCTGTACAATTTGCTATGTTTTGTATAAAGTATGTTCGAACAAGCTTGCCTGAATTACTTGGACATTACAACTTGTTCAGCATATTGCCAAAACAGAAAATGGCCAGAGGTTTGTGTTTTTTTTGATGAGCAGGTTCAGAGCTACAGACGAGTGGCTGACGGTGGGTGGGTGGAGATAGATGCAGGACTGATTCATATTCATAGATCTGCAAAGATAAATAAGTCGAAGGTGTAGAGTTACATCCAAGCCATCCTAATGCCATGCAGTTATCTTTTTCATGGAAAATACATCAAAAGATTTAAAGCGGACATATTAAGCCCATTTTACCACAGTTGATATGGTTCCTTGGGGTCTTAATGAAATGTCTGTAACATATTTTGGTCAAAATACCATAAGGATCATTTAAAACAGCACCGATTAGCTCGCGAGTTGGTGGAGCCCGGCTAGCGTTACCTTGCTCGTCCAAGGCCATGTCGCGAGACTTCCTACATGGGCATGGTGTGACTATGACTTTTATTTTGGTTGTAATCCCATTCGACGCACTCTAGCGTATCGTTTCTGACATAGAGGAACCACAACAAATCGCTGGAGTTGTTTTTTTCCAGAGTTTTTGTAATGGTAGACATGCCAGATACCCAAATCAACGTGTAGAAGCACTACAAAAGTGGAATTTTCACAATATGTCCCCTTTAATATCAAGGTGTAGAGGTAGGCTTTCTGGGGTTTAATCAGGACAAGGAAAGGAACTTTCACACCACTGATAACTGCAGTAGTCTGCAGCATCTATCCTGATATGTTCTTACGCAAGTTGCTTATGACAATGCGACAATTATCAAGGCTAACGTCTTGCCATTTCTCAGTCTGAAGGAGTGTTCAACAAATTGGAGTGGAAAAGTGTTAGTCCAATTATTTAGCAGAGTCTGAGCAGGTGCCATTACCAGGGACTGCATTGATCGCTTCAGTTCTCTTGCAGATATCAAATCAGACAAACACCGGTGTAGCAGGCATACAAATGAGCTAATGAAATGTGTCGGCGCATCAAAATGTTTCAGTCTGAAGAATAGCAGAAGCTACACAAAAATCCCTTGGGTCAATCCAAATAAGATTTTATTATTGATTGACCCGGAGAACAATGGGTATTTTGCATTCAAATGAAACTAAGGATGGAGAGTGAAGGATGTAAGATGCTCTAAAAACCTCTCTTGATTCATTAAAAAGTGTCTTCAACAAGAGAAAGAGAGGCAGTATTAATGTGTGTGCGTGTATGTGTGCATGTGAGGCACAGCTGAGTGATTGTCTCCTCGTCTCTGAGGGGTAGTTAGAGCTGGCGTGGCCTGTCGTTGCTCTACAGGCCTCTTCAGCCCTGGGACATGGCTGGCTGTGTCATCAGAGTCACAGAGCTCCGTCTGTGGGGAGAAAAACATGCCGTGGACCTCTTCCTGTGGAGCCCTAAGGGGTCACTCTCAAATAATCAGCCTGTCAGACTGTGCTCTATGTTTCATTCTCCCCATTGATGTTTTCACATGTCTCTCTTACACATTCCCCTTTTCATTTCCTTTCCTTTCCATTCTTTTTTGAGGTGTGAGGGGTTTCATTTTCTTTTATCTGCTTTTCTCTCCTTTCCTCTATTCTTCCTTCCATAACCTTTACTTTTTCTATCAGCTGCTTTCCTTCTCTCTCCATTGCTTCCTTTCCAATCTTGACTCCTTAAATCCTCAAACCTTGTCTTTCCATCCTTCTCTCCCTCGTGTTCTCTTTTTCCATCTGTCCTTATACTTGTCATTGATTTTCCACAGCTAGAAGCTATCAATATTTCTTGCTGAAGAATGAAATCAATCGACAACACCCCTCCATGAGTGGTTAAAAATGTGAGTCCACTGGTCTATTATTAAAAAGCCAGTAGCGAAAATTCACCCACCCATCTCCCCGTGTTCTGCTTGAGCCTACGTTCGCTAATGGCTGCCCCATAACCCACCCCGATATACTTGATCGATCCGCCGCCTTACGTGCTTAAAGAGGCAATCTAGTAGGGGAGGAAGTGCTGTACCCATCAATGTGTCATCCATACAAATGATATACTCTGCATAAGGTTTCAAGACACTTCGGCATCAGTCAAGTAAGCTTAACATAAACAGATAAAATATTTGGCTGGCTATGCATTACTTCCAGAGAGCAGAGCCACTTATTGAAATCATATATCTATGTTGCATTTTGGGAAAACATTTTCTCCGAAATGTGGGATGTAAAGATATGTACGGGGGAATTATTGAAGCCCTTACTGGGAACAATTTGCCATCCATGTTTTCAACCTGTCCGTCCCACATGCCTCCAGGTCTTTACAAAATAGTTTTTGTTGACAGTGACTCACGGTAAGAAGGTGCAGCTGGGATCTTTCAGTGTGGGCCGGTCGGGTTCTCTCTGTGTCTTCATGGGTTTTCTCTGTGTGGCCAGGCCAATCTCACACAATCCAAGGATATACAGACTGGGGTTAGATAGATAGGTTTGGCCTTGTGATGGGCTGGTGACCTGTTCTGGGTGTTTACCATGCCTCTCGCCCAATGTCTGCTCGCATTGGCTCCATCTCTCACAAGACCCTGAAAGAAGAAATAGTATACCTAATGGATGGGTGGTTTGTGAGAGATTGTGGTTCTTCTTCTAGATGCATGGTCGTAGCATTTTCTTCTTCAATTCTGTCCAACGTTTCCACCAACTACAATCAGAAATCACAATGTGGAGGCACAACGGGCAAAAATTGCAACATTGTGACAAAAAAAAGTCCACAAAGTGAATACACCGTACAGAGAAAATAAAGTCCTTATGCTGTAATACTGATGAAGCCTGTGGTTTAGCATCAACCTCTCAAGTGTTTGTAATCATCAACCATCACTCCCTGTACTTCCATTCGCCAGCTCCATTAGTCTCTCCACTACCAACCCATGGTGTAGCTGCAATGGAGTAGTTTCTTTTAGTGTTTCCAACCTAGTAATGGCATTGTATGTGGCTCTAATGGCGATGAACACCCGGGTCGAACTCAATGGCCGGCTGTTATATTTGTTTCACACAGCTATCAGTGTACAGTGTGGCCCTCCAGCCTGGATAGCAGAATCCTGTACATTTTAGGTTACATTGTACAGTAGGTGCTGTACATGAGCAGCATGTGCCAGCATTTCCTCTCTGATCCCTGACAGTAGAGATAGTTGTGTGTGTGTGTGTGTGTGCATGTCTTGACAGGAAGACGTGGATGTGGCGTCTTCTTTACATGAATGTTATTTTCTGACCAGGAAACATTTCCTCTATGCAAGTTCTGGAAATCAACCTGACATCAGCATGAGACTCAGGAGCAGACACTTTGCACAGCCCACCCCCCCTCACCCTCTTCCTTTATGCTCCACCCTGCCCTTCACCTACAGTATATTCTCATCATGTGCGCTGTCTCAGCTAATGCAGGAATCTGGAGCTCGCCAGCCTGTGAGTCAGCCATAGTAACGTCTTCCATCACCACCATCATCATCATTAAAGCCTCAATGCACGAGGTGTTTTAAACCAAATGTGATTTCACGAAGTTCGATTGACAACTGTGAGCTCCTATACCTGACTTTGGACTCTTATTGATTATCTGTATGAGGCTTACTCAAAACCTTGCTGCTCTCCTGCCAGGCTAGAAATATTTTCTAGTGTGTGTGTAAGTGTGTGTGTGTGTGTGTGAGTGCGTGCACACCAAAAGACTGACTGAAAACAATGCATCCTAAATTCCCCATTGCTTAAATGCAATCATTTGAGTCACACTGTGCAATCCTGGATTTGCTTTGGGTGAATATTAAGCCTCATTAAAATGTGTCAGACGTTTTTGTGCCCCAACCCTTTGGACAGATGGCATGGTCCACCATTAGAATGCTATTAAACTAATTATCAGGGCAGCACCCACACCCCCACCTTCTAATTATTTCCCAGCACACACTTTACCCTTCTCTGCGTGGGTGCCTGGAGGGGAAAAGGCCAAAGCTGCAGATTTGCCAGACAGAATCAACAGGACACCTCAGGGAGCTTCTTCCGCACTGGAGAGAGCTCAGAGGGGTGGATGGGATGGATGATGAGGGGAACAGGAAGTAGGAAGGTATCGGCCATCTGGTTGACCTACTACATACCGCTATCAATAATCAAGAAGTTCACAAATAGGACCTGGGTTTTGCTGTCCACCGGAGAACAGGGAGGTTAGTGTGATGATAACCCATGTCATTAACTCAGCTTAAATGAAATAAGCAGACATTTAGTAATAGACAAGACGAATACCCCCCCCCCTCCACACACACACACACACACTTTGCAAAGGTTATTTGAAAATTATGAATATACTCATATGCAATCCATCACTACAATGGAAATCGGAATAATTGGGCCGAATGCTGTGCATGTCAGCAACACAGCATGAGAGATGAGAATGATCTATGAGTTTTCTTAATGTTTCCTGCTGAGGAGAGCTGCCATGCTAAGAATGCGTAAACACCTTCATATACACAAATGGAGAGGCTGTGAAATAATAGAAGGAGAGAAGCTCCTGTCAAAATGACATGTCACACACAGACAAACTGACAGCTGACATTTCACACCGCAGTCAACAATCAAGTCATTGTTCATTAGCTGCACAAGGCTGAGTAAAAGGAAAAACTGTTTTCATAATGGAATTGACACCAACACACACTCATTTGTAAACCCATGCATGGGAACACAGACGTACAGAATGCTTCAACCTCTGAGGCCGACCCCAGATTGGGGATCCCCAACTCCCTGTCTCCCCATTCCCCCCAGGCCTCCAGGCGATAGCATGTGCAGTGAACTCATTCTGGTGCAAAGACAGAAGGCAGGTCTGCCACACATCCAGACGGCTCTGCATCCCTTAATGAATGTGGCATTTAGCTGATATTTACATGCCATGCATGATGCGAAGTTAGCATGCCAAACACTAAGCTTCAGATTAAACAAAGCTGAGCAATTACACAAATCTATCATGCAAAGATTTACTGCAGGTGACCCGTGCAGCTTAGCCAAGACACCCCCTTAGTCCTGGTCCCCCCCCCCCCCCAAACCTTCATTAAAATGTTACACACACAAGTTATTTACATAGCAGTGAAGCGAAACACAGTATCTCTGCAGGGGAAACTTTCAATCCAGTCCGTCTGCTCAGGATGAAATTGCTATGCTGACAAGAGGCAAAATATCAATCAGAAGTAATTTTTTCCCACTTCCTCGGCTGTCAGCGCTGCAGTCGAATGTTGACCTAGTGTCATAATACATTTGTTTACCATTTACATCACTCACTACACTGACTCCAGAACACAAAAAGATGTAGCAGCAGTGGAATATAAAGCAGTAAGGATATTTGTGTGGTGGATCCCTTCCCCTGTGGTACTCTCTCAGAAATGACTTCACCTCAGCTAGACCGGCCGAAATGAAAAACAAGGCGTCATACCAAAAATGTAGATCACAAACGCCAGTTGAAAGACTGACAAACATGTGAGGCAATAGGGAGTTGCCTTTTTTACATTAAGCAGATGACAGTGATTGTAGGTCTGCCATCAACACCCGTTAATGGAAATGGTGACTGACTGAAAAGCGACTAGCGTTGACAGAAGGGCTTATGTCAGCAGGTTAACTTCTGGGCAGCCTTGTGAGGCCCTTTGGAGCATGTGTCAAGATCTTTACTGATAGCAAATACGGGTTCAGGAGAATGGGTGCCATTTCAGTCTGTTTATGTTTGTGTCTGTATGTATCACACTGCCTCTAACTCTTAATTATCCTGCAGACCACAGCATCACAACCCCTTTGAATTCACGGCTAAACACTCCGACAGTGAATTTGCATGGAAACTAGATAAAAATGTCAGGCCAATAATTGCTAGTATCACAGCAATTTAGCATTTTCCGTTGATGGGGCCCGGCAAGTCACGGCTACATGAATTGATTTTTCACCAGGTCACTGACAAGGGAAAGCTTAAGGCTGCATGTGGGCCAGGGTGACATTATTGACATTTGTAGTTCAAAGTCAAGCATTGGTGGCAGCATATTCCAGTGAGAAACTTAATTCAGCCAGCGCAACTGTGACATTATTAGGATCATGTGTTGGGAATGAGAAACTCACTGCCAGATTGTGTTAGTGATTTCATAAACAGCGTTTTACCGGCAAAATGAGGAAATAGCTATCACTTTACCCACTTATCTACCAGAGGGAACAGATTAATCAACAATTTGGAAAAGTAACATTAGGCCACTTCCATAATTTATTTTCCTTTCCTTTTTTTCTTCCAAATGCACCTGTGTCCACTGTCACTTATTCTGCTGCTTGCACTATGACATCCCTTAGGTGTGGGCAAGGTGTCTGGGAGCTGTGGACCCATCTGTGGGCTTCCTCCTGAGCCTCTTGAGAGGGCCACAAAGGCTTCTAATTATCCCTGACCTTCTGGCTCTCCCTTTCTCTGCCTCGCACTCCGGGCCCCTGTGGCTCGCTCAGGTCTCCTCTCTCTCAACCCAGTCCTTCCTCACTCTGTTTGCCCCCTCGCACGTTCAAAATAACCCCTCGTCTTAGCTCCAGACGCTAATTGCTGCCATTTCAGAGACAAAGACGGTGTTTGGTGCAAGGCAATCCCGAAGGTCGGTCAAGGAGAGGGGCGCCAATAACACCTGCGTGTCTGTTGAGGCTGGGTGGGCGTGTGCAATCACATCATGCCTTGACAGGCACAACTCTTTGTTTCAAGGTGTTCCATTTGTGGAGACGAATGATGCTTTAAAGCCAGTCATTAACAGCGAGCAAGACAGAGGACAGACGACAGGCTTGACAGGTTTATGTATATTGTTAAAAACTTATCATTTTCAAGCTCAATTGGCTCTGTGTTTACAGTACTTTATGTTTGTTGTAGGAACATAAAGCTCGATTAAATACAAATATGAAATGACAATAGAGGTATTCATGAGTCACACTACATCGAGATAAGATAAGATACCACAGTGTTGATTGCTCCAGTAGTAGCAGCTCCAGTGTTCTGGCTGCAGGGAATTCCTCCCATTCAGACACAGGAGCATTAGTGAGGTCAGCCACTGATGCTTGGGGATGAGGCCCAGCTCACTGTCGGTGTTCCACTTCATCCCACAGGTACAGGGCTCCGTGCAGGTCAGTCCAGTTCTGGGGAAATCATTTGCACCTGGCTTTTGGATTTCCTCTGGGGCATCGCCAGGCTGAAACAGAAGTGGTCTTCCCCCAAACTTGCTGCCACTTAAGTTGGAAGCAGTCTACAGTGTAAAATACCTATTAATGATAAAGCACTCCAGGGTTGGAATTTTTCGGCAGCCACGATGGCCACATTAGCCTTTGTGGACAGATTTTCACCAACCTCGCGGAGGGGTTCACAATACTCATCTCCCTATCTCCATCCTCAGGTGATGACGAGTCAGATTTAACTCTCTCTCCCACACATACGCAAACTATTCCATTTCACCAGTGTGTTATCTCTTTTGATGTTTACACAGTTAATTGTGTGACTTGCAGGAATTTACCTTTTGAACTTAAATATTAGCATATTTATGGATTCTTAAGATTTCATTGAGGAAGGAGGGGATGTCAATTTACTTTTCTGTAGAATAAATATATATATGAAATGAATATGTTTTTTATTATATTTATTATGAAAAATTGTTTGACTGAATGGCATTTGTGCCCTAAAAATCCTGGCAAAACAAAAGGAATTGCAGTAGAGGCAGACAAGAACTTCCCAAATTACAATCACTTCTATCCAGCACCAACAAGATGCAAAATGCTGTCAATTCTGTATGACTGTCCAACCCGTTGTTAAGTTGTTAAGTTATTGGAAAATGATTGAGTTCCAAGCCAGCACCCCACATATTCTGTTCTATTTAATACTAACTACTAAAACGTGTGTCTCAAAAAAGTAGAGGCTGTTTATCAGGTGTGAATACAAGGGGATGGTTCAAGCTAATCATGATGGAATAATGCAAGAATATTCCCAAAGGTTTGTCCTGTCCTTCCTAATCTGTGAATATCGTTGTGGCATAAATAACCCAAGCCCCTTTACTCTGTGTACAATACGGTCTTAAAGTATGTTACTCTTGACCAAACTTCATAAAGTGTTTACTAATGAAAGTGAACTAACATTGCCCTGGTCTTGACAGCTGATGATGTATGGGTTTGGGACAAGGGGAACTCCATTTGTTGCTCATGCATGCCACAGCCACTCAGAGCGCTCTTGTTCAGTTTACGGTCACGGATGAATGGAGAAAGTGAACACGGGCGGTAATTAAGACCCCGGCTTACTGAATTTCACACTTTTCAAATTTAGATTTATCACCCAGTAAAAGGTGGCCTCGCCGTCTACCTCGCCTCATTGTGAGGACGCTGAACCAACAAACAGCGCTTTACACGTAAAAATAGGTCTGATAATTAGCCTTGGAGCACATATTTCTAAATAAACCTAAACAAGCTTTTGAGCTTCATAGTTTCTCAGCCCTACTTTTAGATATAACGTTCATTTTCCACCCAACAAACAATTAGGAGGACTTTTTATTTATTTTTCATAAAAGATAATTCCTGTATTTTAAAATGTTCAGTTAGTAACCTGACCAAGGGCCCATCGCCATGGAGACTGTAATTATGTATGCCCTGATGTGAGGGGTGAAAATAGACATGGAGAGAAAGGGGCTGATACTGTAAAGGACGTCAGTGAATATCAGAGCTTGAGCCCTGCAGTAAATAATGACTCCACTGCCGCACTCTGTCTCCTGCTGAAACCTCGCCGGTCTCTCAGAGAGAGTTGCCAAGGAAACAGTGAATGAAATAAATCTACAGTTTCATGTCAGAAGGTTGAAGGAGACTTGGGGGAACTAGACAGGAGACCAGGGAAGGATCGGTGTTCGAAGAAAATAATCAAATGTGTAATCATTTGTGTCATGCATAGGTGTACAGCACGCACAGATTAGTGATGGTAGGGATAGGGGCTGTGAGACATTCTCTAAGGAGGAAACAAAAGGGAATTTGGAAACATGGGAATAAAATTGTGAAACAGCATTTTGGAAATCCATTGGAGATTTTTCCTAGAAGTCAACCTTGAGAGTTCTACTTCTTCCCTGAAAGCACAAACTAACCTGGAAGAGCTGTGAGAAACTTATTGTGAATCATGATGGCAAAAGCTCACTGCCAACCTGACTGGTAACCAACAGCAGCAGAAACAAAGTCAGCCTTGTTTGCATGTTGTTTGTGTTCAGTCAGGATATTTTTGTCAGTTATCTGGCTTGTGTTGTTTGACTTCTATGTATCTAAATGACAAGTTGTTGCCCCCTGTTCTTAATCCTCGCCACCAGCATTAATTAAACATCCCTCCCCTGGTCTAATTAATGCAGCATTACGAGGGCAACAAAATAAATCACCGCTCTGCATATATCTAACTGATTATGTATTCCAAAGTATATGGCAAAGGCAACACAATTCTTCCCTCCCTCCTCTCATGTAATTACACACTGATCAGAGTTTTCCCACATTGGATATGATGCAAAAACCAGATTAATTACTAAATAAACAACAAATCTGGGTTATAGTTAGTCAATAGAGAATGTGAAAGAACTCAAAGAGTCAACATTTAGGTCATATAACACTCGGAATGTATAAAACTTTCAGGCCTCCTTTATCATGTGTTCCGTGGCTCCTGGTGCTGCGTCAAACCATTTGGAAACGGTCTCAAACCGTTTTCTTTTGGCCGACTTTTGGATTTGAGGTATGGTTATTTGCGGCAGGCATCTCTGCAGTGCTCAAAGGCAGAAGCGCCTTCCATCCTTCAGTGCAATGATAGTTCTGCTGGATCACATTTGTAACATGAGCATTTGCGTAGGTGGAAAGCCCTTAAACGCACAGGCATGCAGACACACGGTTCTGCTTTAACAGCCGCAGAGTTTCCAGCTGCACAGTGACAGAGGTGTCACTTTCTCTCATCCACCCACCTCCTGAGCGGACAACCTGTTTTGTTGTTAAGACCTCTGTAATGATGCAATGAGATAGGAAACAGCATCTGTCTTTGTGTGTATATGTGTGTGTGTGTGTGTGTGTGCACATGTTTGTGCACTTGGCTTCTGCTCACCATGTATACATGTTTGTTCTTTGTGTACTGATGTTCACCGCCTTGTTTCCTTCAATTACACACGTACAACTTGCCAGCAAACTCCCAAGTTCATGTATAATGGATCAAGGGATGTTCTCGCCACTCATACTGGATCACCTCAGTAAGCAGGCCTCAAACAGCCCGGCATGTCCTGGCAATTGTCCCAGCAAGAGGAATGGGGACCTCAATGACATGGATGGGGAGCTCAGGCAGCGCCAAGCTGCTCAAATATTGATCAGTGGAGCTGCCTTTGAGCTGGTTAGTCTCAGCCAGTCAGTCACCCGCGGGACCCTTTGGTGGGTTGAAAAGGCCACACAGCAAACAGAGAAAATATTCGCAGGCTTGTCTGATTGCATCCACATTTAACTGGGGAGATGCCGCTGCTTCTCTCACAGCAGAAGTCCTCAGAGACAGAAAGGGGGAAGCATCACCCTTATATCGATGTTCTGCCCAGTTGTACTAGTTGACACGTCCCAGAGGAAGAACACAGGTTGATCATTGGAGGACAATAGTCAATACACACCACTGAGTCTGAATTTAGCGTTTCATACAGAGTGTCGACTGATGTACTAAACTTGCTGTGGTAATCATATGAGAAAGAAAAACATTTCAAAAAGTGAAATGATTTGTCGTGTATATGATGTGGGCAACCCTGAGGGATGATACTAGGAATGTTTCTTACTATCTGTTGAAATGTGCACTTTGACTGTAGAAAAAAACTTGCTAAGTATTTGTCCTAAGATGCATATAAACATGACATGCGTTGCCGTTCATATCCCCGTTTTTTCTCATACATTATTTCTAAGTCACAAGGACAGTTTTGTACAAAGTCTAAACACCAGCTCATCCCTGCCCTCGTGCAATAAAAACCTGACACGCTCGCCTTCAGCCAATCACTTGTAACCTGTCAAACATTTAAAGTGTTTCTCTCCCCGCTGTCATTCTGCTGTTATTTCAGTGCCATGGAGTTTTGTGACCCAAGTCCACCCCTTCACTGTGGGGACTGACCTTGTAGTCTTGCTTCAAATTTTCTCATCATGAAATGGGATCGTGTCTCACGAGTGCATTCGCCTCACTGTCACAAGCATAAAACATGGCAGAAGTTTAAAATGTTATAGGGATGGCATGAGGGAACACTTTATGGGATTTTTCAACTGTAGAAAAAGCATCCATTTTGTTTTGTGCAGCAGTATCTTATGATTTTAATCATACAGAGAGCCAAATAAAAAAAGCTACAGGTGTTGAAAACCATGAATACCATGCCTCTTGGAGTTTATGGGGATCTTAAGGTCAAAACACATAGCTGCCAAATGTTGAGTGTCAAAAACAGCTGCCCCTATCATCTCCAGTGTACAACCTCCCCACACCAGTGGTGGCCGGACATATGAACACATTGACTCACAACTTGATCCCACTCTCCTATTTGTTGCTACACTGTCTCTAAAAAAAGATTTCTGTTTTCCTTGTCTCAAAATCTCTGTGCACTTGACAAGTGTCATATGACCTGATGCGCTACCGAAGTGGCAGCGTGATTTCAGCTTCAGACATGGAAGATGAGCAATGTCTCCAGGTGCTGAATATTCAAAATAGAACCTTTTTGGCTCTGCATTTCACCTGGACTAGTCTATAATTAAAATTAACTTTTTGATGAGCTCTAACTTTTTCTTCACCTAGGCTACTTGTCCAGATGCCAAACCCAATCTCTCCCTGACTCTATCCGTAGTCTCAGATCCGATTTGGACGACTGCCACTGATTCCCTGCACGACAACACAGCATCAGGTGCATGGCTTTCGACTCATCCCTTGCCCAACTTGAATTTTCCTCCTCGTGACTGCAGGCTGTTGAGTGGTGATGGCTGGCCGAACATCGCAGCCCTGCCAGAATCCTGACACAGACTGCAGATGCACTGACTGACATAGGTCCCCTCACCCCACTGGCACAGGCCCTCGCCTTGCCATCTGGTGCTTCCAGAGCAGGTGCCAGTCACTCAGCACATCCGTCTGTCCGCCCGCCTGCCTGCAAGACATGGCCCTCTGCTGCGGCCTTCAGACCAGCTTCACAGCCACCTCCCCCTCATCACCTCCCTTTCGCCAACGCTGAGTTATCTGTTGCCCAGGCCTGACCCCATGGGATACAGTGTTGCCAACAGGCTGTGGTTGTTCGGAATCGGTTCACATACATGTTGGGCGACTTTTCATTTGGCTTGTGAAGAACAAAGAGGGAATGTACAGAATAAGTGACATGCGCTTAGACAGATTGTCACTCTGCCTGATTTCAACATGAGCAAGCAGGCAACCAGTCACTTTGTCTTCCATGTTCAGAGCAACGTCTTGAAGACGAATAGATGTGTCGCCGGGGCAGACTCTTGTAGAGACTCTCATCAATCCTCCCTCTGTCAGTCAATGCTGGGCTGAAAGATATCTCCCGATCGAAGCAGCTGGGAGCAAAAGATGAAGGCGCTGATTTGACTGATGACATTTCAGTGGACATTAGCAGTTAAGCTGCCTGCTTTAAGAAAAGCCCATCAATATGATCGCCTCCTTCTTATAGACAGGCAGCATGTTGTGCTAGCCTTAATTTTGTGTTTGCTTGCTGACATTTCCTCTGATGTGGACAATGCATCAGAGCAGCCATAATCTCTGCCCATCTAAATTGCCTCTTTTTGATAGCTGCCACTGCTCAAGATTTGACGCAAGTTGCTACTGAATCCATTACCCCAACAGCTTGTCACTGAACATCAGTGACTGCAGATGAAGGAATGCATGAAACTCTTCCAAACAAGGATGGATGACATCTGAGTTGAAAGAGTGAACTAATTCAGTTTGTGGTTGTTTGGATTTTAAATGAGATACTTAAATTTAAATTCCCGAAGATCCCTTTGAAAGCGGATCA
Organism: Pleuronectes platessa; assembly: GCF_947347685.1. NCBI lineage: Eukaryota > Metazoa > Chordata > Actinopteri > Pleuronectiformes > Pleuronectidae > Pleuronectes > Pleuronectes platessa. The sequence goes on along the minus strand of NC_070645.1, from coordinate 5,963,526 downwards.
CACACTGCACCACTTCTGGTATTCATTGCCATGCTTTGGTAAAAGAAGCCTGCATTGAAATCTCCAAGCCACATAAAAACTTCTAAACAGGCTAATTTGAAGCCAGATTGTAAGCCCAGTCTGTTCAAGGCCGTGGTGTGTCTTTGGGTCACGACGAACAGGTTGACCTGAAGGCAGATGTTGTTTGGGGCCTGTAAATGCTGAGTTGGTTTAAAAGGGTGAGCAGACATATGAATTGATGAATGTGTGTCAATGAGACCCAGCACCCGTCACAGAGAAATGTTGCTTGTGAGCAGAAGGCTTATCGTCTTCAAAGGGCCAAACCGTGCCATGCAGCATGTTTTGCAAACCAATGCAGCTCTTATCTTGGTAGTCATAAGCACTTCCAGAGGTCCTATCTGGTTTGCTGCCATGGGTTTAATTATAAACTAGTGCATGTCGCCATGGCGGCGTGTGATCTGAGCTCTAGATGAGTCACCATTCTAGTTTTTTACTGCTCAGGAACTTTACTCTTGTGTCACTTCATTGTTACACAACACTTTTCAGGCTCAAACTGGACTCCTCACATGAGCATAATATAGCCTTTCAACGGCCTGACCCTACAAACGCACATACACACATGCACACACAAATGCAGACGCCTCCCCCAACACACGTGGCAGGGAAGCCGGCGTGATAGCAGCATTCCAGCGCACATTACTATCTTCATCTTTCTGCTGCTCTAACACCCTAACCCGTTGTTCAGAGATAAAGAGAAAAGGACCATATGCACACAGACACTCGCTCACATACCAGCACGGCGATAAAAGTCACTGCACTCTGTCCTCCCCCTCTTAGATAAAGCCAAGCACAGATGAAAGCCCCTAAGAAAATATAACAGGGAGATTCATTTGTTGTGTTTGATAGCATCGGCATAGAGGAGACAATAGAAATGCACTAGTGGGGCTCAAGAGGGGCATTCAAGGCAAATGTGTTACTTCAGAAGGAGCACAAACACCCCACATGATGCATCGCGCCTGCAGCGCCTTGCTTCCGTGCGCTCCAGTCTGAGGTAAAATGTAATCTCTGTGAAGTTTGAAGGACGTTTTCACTATTGAGAAGATGCTCAACCACATGGGCAATGCAGAACAGTTAGGGAGATAACTGATTTCTCAGATCAAGGAGTCGTTCAACGTTGGATCAGGTTGAGCTGCCTGACAGGAGAGGGGTTTGAGAAGTTGATAAGAGTTTGCTATTGTACTTATTCATCTCTGGAGTATGATACAATGGTTGTCTCACTGTCTCAGTTCGAAACAAGCAAACTGCAGACAAGGTTAAAAGTACTCCCTATCTCCTGCTCTGAACTATTACCAGTTTCCTTCATTTTGAAATGTCAGACGAGGAAAAAAAATAATGACAAAATGGAGAAACTTAAGCATCATACTTGTGCCAGTACTCCTGAAATGAAGTGTTTCTCCCCTTATAAAGGCCCTAACCCAAATCTCTAGAAAACAAACAAAAAGTTCAGTTTTGTGTGGTCCTAAGACTTCATGAATCATACTGACGTAAAGCCCACCCCCAACCCATGGGTAGTTTATCGAGCGCAAGGCTATTACATTGTGTACACAGTGAAGGGCAACATTTTTTGCAAGTCAGCCAAGTTGTTATCTTATCAGATGTGATTTGTGTGTTTGTGTCTGGCAGAATTTATTAAACGCTGGCAAGTCTTAATTAAAAGTGTGGAACAAAACCTGAATACAGATTGCAGGTGCTCACTGTATTAGAAGTAAATGTTGCCTTTTTCATATCGACACATAAATCTCCCATCATTCCGAGAATTGATAATTCTTTTGGTCACACCTTTTCTGCAAGTTAATGGATAAAATATAGCCAGCAGCACTTATGAACATTACATTATCATTATCCAAAGAAAAGCAACTTAACTGTTAGTTTATTATCAGGCTTGCTTTTCATGGATGATTCACAATACATGTTGGCTGCATGTCAGTCGGTAAGCATCAATTATTATAACTTCATAAATATATTTATCCTGTAGATTGTAGTGGATCATTCCATTATCAGAAATGTAATCATTTTATTAGTTGTTAAGGGAATGGTTTCCATATTTTGGCAAATAACTTATTTACCTGTTTGCCACAAAAAGGATGTTGATATAACAGACATTTCGTCAGGGAGTTAGCGTAACTGAGCATAAAGACTGGAACAGGGGAACCACTCTGTCCTGAGGTAACAGCTCATGCTATATGGGTTAAAAAGTAATTGTTAGGAGTTATGATATGGGTTAATTTGTCAAACAACTAAATAGTCAGGTACATAACCACTTACACTATTTCTTACCACCTGTTTCACATGTGGCTCTTTTACGGCACATGGACAACAAAGTGTACTCTGCAGAAATGTAGAGTTACGCCCATGAAGTTAATAACATTGAGCAATTATCATGTTCAGCTTCTCAAATGTGACATTTTGCTGCGTTTCTTTGTGTCAATTCATTGTAATTTGAATATTTTGGTCATTTAGTCATTATACAAGCAATTTGAGAACAATACCTTTTTATTTAAGAATTGTAATGAGCATTCTATAGTTTCTTCTGACATACAGAAATAAAACCGTTGTCCAAAGGATAATGTTTTTATGAGTTTTTTTAATATTAGTAGATATATTTGTACAGCTGTCCATGATATTGAAAATTATAATTCTATAAAGACAATACTCACATCAATAATTTATAACACTCCACAACATTTATAAATACAACCACATACTTACATAATAACTATCCATGTTTAGTTATATTAGTTAAACAATTGTATAATAGTTATTTTCTACAGACTGACTGTA